>NW_027259351.1:0-33730 GCF_045791955.1 Oncorhynchus clarkii lewisi
GTACCCCCCCTCCGACGAACGCCACCGGGCGGACTACCTGGAGCGCCAGGGTGCAGGCGGTAGAAGTCACGAAGCAGGTCGTCATCAAGGATCTGACGCCGAGGAATCCAACTCCTCTCCTCTGGACCATATCCTTCCCAATCCACAAGATATTGGAACCCTCGACCCCGCCGTCTGGAGTCCATGATGCGGCGCACCGTGTAGACAGGACCACCTCCGATCATCCGAGGAGGAGGAGGACGAGGAGGAGGGGGCAACAGAGGACTGAGGTGAACCGGCTTGAGGCAGGAGACATGAAAGGTGGGGTGTACTCGAAGCGTTGCTGGCAATTTGAGTCGGACCACAGCAGGGTTAATGATTCTCTCCACCACGAACGGACCAATGAACTTTGGTGACAGTTTTCTCGACTCAGTCCGTAGAGGAAGATCCCGTGTAGCCAACCACACCTTATCTCCGATGGTATAAGCGGGAGCAGGAATACGGCGACGATTCGCCTGGATCTGATACCGGTCAGAAACTCTAAGGAGGACCTTCCTGGCCCGATGCCAGGTCCGGTGGCAACGACGAATGTGGGCCTGGACAGAAGGGACCGAAAGATCCCTCTCCTGAGAAGGAAACAAGGGAGGTTGGTATCCGTACAGGCATTGGAAGGGGGACATCCCAGTGGCAGATGAAGGAAGCATACTCGACCCAGGGTAATTGAGATGACCAAGAGGTGGGATCAGAGGAGACAAGACAACGCAGCGTGGACTCCATCTTCTGGTTGGCTCTCTCCGCCTGACCATTAGATTGTGGTGAAATCCAGATGTGAGACTGACTGTAGCTCCAATGGCCAAACAGAAGGATTTCCAGACAGCAGAGGTAAACTGAGGACCACGGTCAGAAACAATGTCACAGGGCAACCCGTGGACCCTAAACACCTCCCTAACCAGGATCTCGGACGTCTCAGTGGCAGAAGGAAGCTTGGAGAGGGGAACAAAGTGCGCAAACTTGCTGAATCTATCCACAATGGTCAGAATAACCGTGTTACCAACAGAAGAGGGCAACCCCGTGACAAAATCCAGGGCCAGATGCGACCAAGGTCGCCGGGGAATAGGTAGGGGGTGAAGAAGCCCAGAGCTGGCCCGATTGGTACTCTTATTCTGCGCACAAACAGGACAAGCGGCAACAAACCTCCGGGTATCTTCTCCCATGGCAGGCCACCTAAATCGTCTGCGCAGTAGCGCCATAGTCCGAGCAACACCAGGGTGACAAGCTATCTTGCTGGCGTGGGACCACTGAAGGACAGCAGAACGAACCGACTCAGGCACGAACAACCGACCGGCTGGACCGTTACCGGGCCCGGGCTGTGTCCGAAGACCCGCCATCACCTCCTCCTCAATCCTCCATGTAACGGCTCCCACGACAACGTTCTTCGACCCAGGTCGGAACGTCAGGGAAAAATTGAAGCGTCCAAAAAACAAAGCCCACCGGGCCTGACGAGAGTTGAGACGTTTAGCCGATTGCACGTAAGCCAGATTCTTGTGGTCAGTCCAGACCACAAATGGTTGCTCCGCTCCCTCCAACCAGTGACGCCACTCCTCCAAGGCAAGCTTCACAGCGAGAAGCTCCCGGTTACCCACATCGTAGTTTCTTTCAGCTGGAGAAAGACGACAAGAGTAGAAGGCGCAGGGATGGAGTTTATCGTCAGTGGAGCTACGCTGGGACAGGATGGCGCCCACACCCACATCAGATGCTTCCACCTCCACAACGAACTGACGGGAAGTGTCAGGTTGAGAGAGAATCGGGGCGTTGGTGAATCGGCTCTTCAAATCTAGAAATGCTCGGTCTGCCTCAGGAGACCAACAGAACTTTCTGGTGCAAGACGTCAGTACAGTTAAAGGGGCGGTCACCCGGCTGTAATCACGGATAAACCTCCGATAAAAATTCGCAAACCCCAGGAATCTCTGGAGCTGCAATCTCGTACCGGGCTGGACCCAATCCCGAACCGCCCGAACCTTCTCTTGGTCCATCTTGATCTCTCCCCTGGAGATGATGTACCCGAGGAAGGACGTCGTGTGGCCGTGAAAATCGCACTTCTCAGCCTTCACAAACAGACGGTTCTCCAATAACCGCTGCAGGACCTGCTTGACATGCTGAACGTGGCTAGAAAGCTCCTTCGAGAAGATGAGGATATCATCCAGGTAAACAAACACAAAAATACCAATCATATCTCTCAGAACGTCATTCACCATACTTTGGAACACAGCAGGAGCGTTGGTCAGTCCAAACGGCATCACCTGGTACTCGAAATGTCCCATCGGAGTATTGAACCCAGTCAACCACTCGTCCCCCTCTTTGATCCGAACCAAATGATAAGCATTACGTAAATCAAGCTTCGTAAAAACCGTAGCACCCTGTAAAGAATCGAAAGCCGAGCTCATCAAGGGCAGGGGATACTTGTTCTTGACCGTAATATCATTCAAACCCCGATAATCAATACACGGTCGAAGAGAGCCATCCTTCTTGCTCACAAAAAAAAATCCTGCTCCCAGAGGTGATGACGAGGGCCGAATGAGACTTGCAGCTAGAGACTCCTTGATGTAGGTCTCCAAGGCCTCACGTTCAGGTCGAGAGATACTGTATAACCGTCCCTTGGGAAAGGAGGCTCCAGGAAACAGATTAATCACACAGTCATAAGGTCGGTGGGGAGGAAGGGATTGAGCCTTCTGTTTACTGAATACTTCACCCAACTCGTGATATGTTTCTGGAACCAGGGACAAATCAGGAGGAACAGAGTCACTGACCTGACTGGAAATGGCAGGAGAACAGGCAGTCCTAAGACAGTTAGCATGACAATCAATGCTCCAACTAGTTACCTTACCCATCACCCAATCAAACGAGGGATTGTGTTCCTTCAGCCAGGGGTAACCAAGAACCAGAGGAACATGGGGCGAGGACAGAATGAAGAAGGAGATAAACTCTGAATGATTCCCCGACAACAACATCTTAACCGGTTCAGTCCTCATAGTGATCCGTGCCAGACTACTGCCGTTCAGAGTGGTTGCTTCAATGGCTTCCGGCAATTGCTCCTTAGAAAGCCCCAGCTGTTCCACCAAGTCGGCATCAATAAAGCTGCCATCGGCACCTGAATCGATAAAAGCGTTCATCTCTAAGCTCTGATCCTTATTCATAAGGGTCGCAGGAAAACGGGGTCTGACAGGATTCTTGAGAGGTTGAATCTGGCTCGCTAAAATTCCTCCCAAAACTAGCGAGCCGGGCAGTTTAACGAGCGCTGTGGACAAGTGGAGATGTAATGTCCTGAGCTACCACAGTAGAGACAGCTGTTGGTCTCACGTCTACGTTGGCGCTCCTCCTTAGTAAGACCGTGTCGCCCCACTTGCATTGGTTCAGGATCTGGTGGTAAGACCCCTCCACTAATCCCGTGTGGGGAATAACGATCAATACGTTCTGGTTCACTTCCTGAACCGAATGGTAACCGAGTTACTGATTGATTGGATGGGCCCCACTGCTTCTCCCTCCTTCTCTCTCGGACTCTATTATCTACCCGAATAGATAAAATGATCAAGCTGTCTAGGTCACTAGGCTCTGGATAGGATATCAGCTCGTCCTTGAGTTGCTCCGACAACCCCTGGTAAAAAGCCGCTTGTAGTGACTCCTCATTCCAACCACTCTCCACAGACAATGTCCTGAACTCGATCATAAAGTCGGCCACACTGCGAGATCCTTGGCGAAGAGTGAACAAACGTTTAGCTGCGTCCTTACCTCGGACTGGATGGTCAAAAAGCCTTCTCATCTCTCCCGTGAATTCCTGGTATGAAGCCATGCAGGTCCCCTGTCGTTCCCAAACGGCTGAAGCCCATTCCAGAGCTCTTCCACGCAGCAGTTCAATAACAAAGGCTATCCTAGCCTTGTCAGTGGCGTAAGAATGGGGCTGCAGATCAAACACTAACCCACACTGCATAAGAAACGAACGGCATCTTCCCAAATCCCCTTCATATTTATCAGGCGTCGGTACCTTGGGTTCACGGAAGGAAACCGCATCAGGCACGGCAGGTGAGATGGGTGAAACAGGTGGCGAATGAATCGCCAGCAAACTGAGCTGATTCTGGATCTGTGTCAAGCTAGCAGATAAGTTCTGGATTGCAACCGCTATCTCCTGTAGCGCCGTCTTGTGTTGTCCCAATGTCTTCCCCTGCTGGGTAATGGCATGGCAAACGGAATCCAGGTCCGCTGGGTTCATTCTTGGCCGGATCGTTCTGTCACGATTCTTCAAAATCGAACCCAGAAGCAGACCAGGACAAGGAGAGTAGGAAGAAGGTGAGTATTTATTTACAAGTGAATGTGAATGGGTAGATATATCCAGGTGGTGTAGCGGGTAGCGGTGGTGAGTTGATGGGAGTAAATAGGTGGATCCAATGGGGAAGCGGAATCCTCTGACGACCAGGCGGGAATGGGGTAAATGATCCGGGTGAGTAACTGAAGACAGAACAAACAGAGGTAAGTTCAAGGCAAGTAATACGTAACAAACAACAAAACAAATTCTATCCAACTTGAGGCTGATACTCTGGCACAACATACTGTTCATGGCTAACGATCCGGCAGGGAATGGATGTCAGGTCAGAGCTTTTGAAGGGGAGAGGTGATGATCAGGACAGGTGTGCCGATTACTGATGGGATACAGGTGCGGGTGAACATCGATCTCCCAACAAGCTAATTCGCCCGGCAACCAGACAGGGTGCATTCCAGGACACCGGAAACACACTCCAGGACAGAAACACAGGCAAACACAGACTCAGGAAGCGGGATTCGTGACAGCGCCAACAGTTGTTTCCTTCTCACCAAGCTGCTTGCTTATTGTCCTGTAGCCCATCCCAGCCAGGTGCAGGTCTACAATTTTTCCCTGATGACCTTACAAAGCTCTCTGGTCTTGACCATTGTGGAGAGGTTGGAGTCTGTTTGATTGAGTGTGTGGACAGGTGTCTTTTATACAAGTAACGAGTTCAAACAGGTGCAGTTAATACAGTTAATGAGTGGAGAACAGGAGGGATACTTAAAGAAAAACTAACATGTCTGTGAGATTCGGAATTCTTACTGGTTGGTAGGTGATCAAATACTTATGTCTTGCAATAAAATGCAAATTAATTACTTAAAAATCATACAATGTAATTTTCAGAATTTTTGTTTTAGATTCCGTCTCTCACAGTTGAAGTGTACCTATGATAAAAATGACAGACTTACATGCTTTGTAAGTAGGAAAACCTGCAAAATCGGCAGTGTATCAAATACTTGTTCTCCCCACTGTATACCTAAAAAAAACTGTATGACCAGCAATAAAGCCAGCGTCTCTTGTTCAATGGTGGAGTACCCTGACTGACACGAGTTGAACTTACGGGCGAAGAAACTGACGGGCCGATCCACTCGCTCCTCATCTTCCTGCATGATAACCGCACCCACCCCCACTATACTAGCGTCTACATCCAACTTAAAAGGTTTGGCAAAGTTGGGGGCGGCAAGCACTGGGGCACTACAAAGTAGAGCTTTGGCAGACTCAAAAGCATAGTTAAATGGTACTTTGGGACTGATCAGAGATGTAAGGGGAGCTACTACCTTCAAAAAATTCTTATAGAATGTACGATAGTACACTACCATCCCCAGGAATCTGAGCAACTGGAGGGCAAGTCATGGGAGCAGGAAAAGCCACAATTGTTTCCACTTTGCCAGTAATGGGGCACACTTGACCTAGTCCCACCTGCTTCCCAAGTAAGTCACAGTAGCCTTCCCAAATTCAAACTTGGCAAAATTGAGGGTTAAAGAAGCATTCTCCAACCGCTGAAACACCTTTTTCAAGGTGGCAAGATGATGAGACCAAGTAGACAAATTAATATCCACATCGTCAAGGTAAGCAGTAAAATTTAGCACATTCGCGAGCACAATGTTAACTAGGCGCTGAAAAGTAGCTGGTGCATTACACATTCCAAAGGGCATCACAGTGTGTTGTACAAAGTTATCAGAAAGCCGAGAAATCAGAAAGCTTGAGAGGTCAGAGGCACCTGCCAATGACCTTTTAGCAAATCTACAGTATATATACATAAATACACACATACAAGTACATACAAAAAGTACTATTTTTCAAATGTGCTGTGATGTTTCACAAAAGTCTTGAACCTTTCTTTTCTCATAATTTCTACAGATTGTAAATTAAAAATAAACATTTTTGGTAAAAGTATTATTATATAATTGATCGATTGACAATGACTTTTCAGACCATCCAGTAGTGCTATCTGTAGAGTTAGCTCGAGGTAAATGTTGCCATTCCTGGACCTGTGACCAAAAACATGCTACATATGCACAAAACCAAAATAAATTATCTAAAGATTTTTTCACAATTCCTGACATTTAATCCGAGTAGACATTCCCTGTTTTAGGTCAGTTGGGATCACCACTTTATTTTAAGAATGTGAAATGTCACAATAATAGTAGAGAGAATTATTAATTTCAAGCTTTTATTTCGTTCATGACATTCTCAGTGGGTCAGAAGTGTACATACAGTCAATTCATATTGGGTAGCATTGTCTTTAAATTGTTTAACTTGGGTCAAATATTTTGGGTAGCCTTCCACAAGCTTCCCTCAATAAGTTAGGTGAATTTTGGCCCGTTCCTCCTGACAGAGCTGGTGTAACTGAGTCAGGTTTGTAGGCCTCCTTGCTTGCCCACACTTTTCAGTTCTGCCCACAAATGTTCTATAGGATTGAGGTCAGGGCTTTGTGATGGCTACTGCAATACCTTGATTTTGCTGTCCTTAAGCCATTTTGCCACAACTTTGGAAGTATGCATGGGGTCATTGTCCATTTGGAAGACCCATTTGCGACCAAGCTTTAACTTCCTGACTGATGTCTTGAGATGTTGCTTCAATATATCCACAAAATGTTCCTTTCTCATGAAGCCATCTATTTTGTGAAGTGCACCAGTCCCTCCTGCAACAAGGCACCCCCACAGCATGATGCTGCCAACCCCGTGCTTCTCGTTTGGGATGGTGTTCTTCGGCTTGCAAGCCTCCCGCTTTTTCCTCCATACATAACAATGGTCGTTATGGCCAAACATCAGACCAGAGGAGATTTCTCCAAAAAGTACAATCTTTGTCTACATGTCTGGCTTTTTTATGTCGGTTTTGGTGCAGTGGCTTCTTCCTTGCTGAGCGGCCTTTCAGGTTATGTCGATATAGGACTCGTTTTACTGTGGATATAGATACTTTGTACTTGTTTCCTACAGGATCTTCACAAGGTCCTTTGCTGTGGTACTTGGATAGATTTGTACTTTTCGCACCAAAGGACGTTCATCTCTAGGAGACAGAACACCTCTCCTTTCTGAGCGGTATGATGGCTGCGTGGTCCCATGGTGTTTATACTTGCGTACTATTGTTTGTACAGATGAACGTGTTACCTTCAGACATTTGGAAATTGCTCCCCAGGATGAACCAGTTTTGCGGAGGTCTACAATTGTTTTTCTGAGGTCTTGGCTGATTTCTTTTGATTTTCGCATGATGTCAAGCAAAGAGGCACTGTGTTTGAAGGTAGGCCTTAAAATACATCCTCAGGCACACCTCAAATTGACTCAAATTATGTTAATTAGCCTATCAGAAGCTTCTAAAGCCATGACATCATTTTCTGGAATTTTCCAAGCTGTTTAAAGGGACAGTCAACTTTTGTATGTAAACTTTTGACCCTCTGGATTTGTGATACAGTGGATTATAAGTGAAGCAATCTGTCTGTAAACATTTGTTGGAAAAATGACTTGTGTCATGCACAAAGTAGATGTCCTAAGCAACTTGCCAAAACAATAGTTTGTTAACAAGAAATGTGTGGAGTGGTTGAGAAAATATGTTAACTTCCAACTTCAACTGTATATAACATTCTGTTGGTTGCAAGAATTTTGGATAATAATTTGAATTGAAAAATTATACGTTTTGAATCCGGCGTCATTTTGTGTATCAGTTCATAAACCATTTGCCATGGAATCGGTACGTCGAAAATCTCTAACCAACTATTTAGCCATTTTTATGGCATAGCTGTCAATTTCGGTCCTAAATTAAACTGGTATACTTTTTTATGTATCACAATTTTCTTTAACCAATGATGGTCTTTAAAGCAGGGCCGACAGACAAGTTCCCTACTTTTTCCCCCTTCCACTTTCCTCTTTTGTCTTTGCAGTAATGCTGCAATTAATTGGTTGTAATTTTGGGTAGAGCAGACATTTCCATATTTTTTTGTTAGCTGTACGTGTGACATAACTCCACCAGTCCTATTTATGATATAATTTGCAAAGGTTATAACTTTATTTTATTTTTTTATCTAAAAATTATGTTTTTTTATCTATCAATATATTTGAAAAAAAATGTGTCATATAATTTAAAAAACTCTTCACTAGGCGTAAGCAAGACCATAAGAAAATAGGTAAACTGGGATATGACTAAAGAGTTAATCAGGGTAAACTGGGATATGACTAAAGAGTTAATCAGGGTAAACTGGAATATGACTAAAGAGTTAATCAGGGTAAACTGGGATAAGACTAAAGAGTTAATCAGAGTAAACTGGAATATGACTAAAGAGTTAATCAGGGTAAACTGGGATATGACTAAATAGCTAATCAGGGTAAACTGGAATATGACTAAAGAGTTAATCAGGGTAAACTGGGATAAGACTAAAGAGTTAATCAGGGTAAACTGGGATGTGACTAAAGAGTTAATCAGGGTAAACTGTGTCGTGTCTTTGGCTATGCCGGATTAAGTGATATGACATGCTATTCTATAAAATCCTTTCTCCGTAATTAATATTACCTGATTGAGCTAATCATGTAAATGTAATTAACTAGAGAGTCGGGACACCACAAAATAATATTTATAGAGCTGTTATCTTCCGAATAAACTCTTAAAGACCTAATAATATTTTATATCAATAGCAGTCAATATTAATCGTCACCTTAATTCAGTCTCATCTGAAAGTTGTAAATTCTTGGTTATCTTCACGAACCCTGGCTAACAAGTTGAATCAGCGATACAAAATTGGGTTTAATTATGCCTCTGGTGGTCAATTGGATACATGGTAGTAACGTCGTTGTGTGGTAGACGGGATACTCTGTCTGTTTTTTCCTAGCATGCGTTTGCAGCTGCTGTTGCTAACTCAACGGCGAGGAGGTATCACTTCTGTAGTGAATAAGAGTTCAAAGTTCATACCATTCGCAACCAAAGCTCACACTGAGGTTGGCTTAGTTCTGTTGTTGACATGTTAGTCCTTTTATTGCAGAGGCTGCAGACCTCACGTACTTGGAACGGCAGGTTACATTTTCGTCAAGGCTTTATATAGGACGTGTTTGAAAATGTTATAACCCATGTCCCTTCACAGGGGCGGGCCACTGATTGAGCAGAGCCCTAACCTTATGAAACCCCAAATCTCTCATTTGGAAGCTAAAATGACATTTCATCTCTTCACCAATAATTTTATATTCAAACATTTAAATTGAACAACAATTCCATGTGAATCCGATAACTACAATGTGCAGACTTTCCACTGTAGAGTTTGTCATCTTATCATTGATGAGAATGTCTCAGATGACAACCGAACTGACATGATATTCATTAAGTACCACCGCATATGTTCAATTGGTCGGATTACCAGAATATAGTTCATTTCCCCCCACCTTCTGATGTTCCTAGAATCTCTATGTTAACCAAGGTGTTTGCAAATGTAACCTCAGTAGGGTAGAGAGAGGAAACAGGGGGGAAGAGGTATTTATGACTGTCATAAACCTACCCCCCAGGCCAACGTCATGACAACTGGGATATGACTAAAGAGTTAATCAGGGTAAACTGGGATGTGACTAAAGAGATTTTTCCACAGGTATTTTCCTTTCCATGGCAGCAAGATTTAATCTATTTTTACAAACTTTCTATTCAATACTTTCTATTATTGGAGTGCGATCATTTGTTTTGGGATATGTATACTGGGTATGTCCACATCACCATCAGACCATTTTATTGGTAAACTGCACAGTAATGTAAAAGTTACATTTTTTAGTGATCCAATACGTAATATAGTACACTTAGCATAATTTGGTTGTACACCAGAGAGGTTAGAACAATTATCTAGATCCTCTATCAGGCTTTGGAGGGATCCAAAATGTGGATATAAAAGAAAACATGAATCATCAGCGTACAATGACACCTTTGTTTTTATGCACCGGATTTCTAGAGCCTTGACATTATTGTTGGATCTGAGGTTAATAGCTAACATGTCAAAGGCCATAATAAATAGATGTGTCAATAGCCAATAGTGGACAAACTTGTTTTATTCCTCTTAACAGTTTAAAACTTTCTGAGAAGAAGCCACTATTTACTATTTTACACCTAGAGATGCTCTACATGACTTTAACCCGTTTTATAAAAGATTCTCCAAAAATGAAAGATTCTAGGCTTTTATATATAAACTCCAGTCGTACTTTATCAAAAGCCTTTTCAAAGTCAGATATTATTAGCAGGCCTGGTTCCCTGATTTTTCATAGTGTTCTATTGTTTCCAGTACTTGTGTTATATTATCTCCATTGTATAGTCCATGTAAAAAAAAACTCTGATTAGAGTGAATAATATCTGACAAAACCTTTTATGCACTATACATTTTGCTTGAACTTTTGCATGACAACACTGTAGTGTCAGGAGCCTCCAATTTTTTAAATGGACTGGATCTTTATATTCACCACTGTTTCTATAATAATGAAATCAGACATTCTTGTTGAGTGTCCGATAATCTACCATTTAATAGGAGTCTTTAAAACATGTAAATTACAGTCCTCTAAGTATATAAAAAAAGTTTGGTATATTTCTAATATCTGCGCAAACTCAGTAAGAGTAATGTATATTTATTTTACTAGGCAAGTCAGTTAAGAACAAGTTCTTATTTTCAATGACAGCCTAGGGACAGTGGGTTAACTGCCTGTTCAGGGGCAGAACGACAGATTTGTACCTTGTCAGCTCGGGGGTTTGAACTTGCGGTCCGAATGCATTCTGTCCCCTATCAACACTTTTTAAACTTTTGGTGCCAATGAGAATGACATAAGAAAGTGGTCAAGACGACATACTTAATTCAGCCTCCGCCATGTAAACTCAGCAAAAAAAGAAACATCCTCTCACTGTCAACTGCATTTATTTTCAGCAAACTTAACATGTGTACATATTTGTATGAACATAACAAGATTCAACAACTGAGAAATAAACTGAACAAGTTCCACACACATGTGACTAAAATATATTGAATAATGTGTCTCTGAAGAAAGGGGGGGTCAAAAGCAAAAGTAACTGTCAGTATCTGGTGAGGCCACAAACTGCATTAAGTACTGCAGTGCATCTCCTCCTCATGGACTGCACCATATTTGCCAGTTCCTGCTGTGAGATGTTACCCCACCAAGGCACCTGGCAGTTCTATGACATTGTCCTGACGGGCCGCCCCCAGGTGGTGAGGGTAGGAAACAACATCTCCAACCCGCTGATCCTCAAAGCTGGGGCCCCACAAGGGTGCGTTCCCAGCCCTCTCCTGTACTCCCTGTTCAGTGTGATTTCCTTTATGGTTAATTTACAGTATTTAAAACCACCATGACTGCGTGGCCATGCACGCCTCCAACTCAATCATCAGGTTTGCAGACGACACTAGAGTGGTAGGCTTGATTACCAACAACAACGAGACGGCCTACAGAAAGGAGGTGAGGGCCCTCGGAGTGTGGTGTCAGGAAAATAACCTCACACTCAATGCCAACAAAATAAAGGAGATGATCGTGGACTTCAGGAAACAGCAGAGGGAGCACCCTCCTATCCACATCGACAGAACAGTAGTGGAGAAGGTGGAAAGTTTTAAGTTCTTCGGCGTACACATCATGGACAAACTGAATTAGACCATCCACACAGACAGCGTGGTGAAGAAGGCGCAGCAGCGCATCTTCAACCTCAGGAGGCTGAAGAAATTCAGCTTGTCACCAAAACACTCGCAAACTTTTACAGATGCACAATCAAGAGCATCCTGTCTGGGCTGCATCACAGCCTGGTACGGCAACTGCTCCTCCCACAAACGTAAGGCTTTCCAGAGCGTAGTGAGGTCTGCACAACTCATCACCGGGGGCAAACTACCTTCCCTCCAGGACACCTACACCACCCGATGTCACAGGAAGGCCAAAAAGATCATCAAGGACAACAACCACCCGAGCCACTGTCTGTTCACCCCGCTATGATCTAGAAGGCGAGGTCAGTACAGGTGCATCAAAGCTGGGACAGAGAGACTGAAAAACAGCTTCTATCTCAAGGCCATCAGACTGTTAAACAGCCATCACTAACATTGAGTGGCTGCTGCCAACATACTGACTCAAATCTCTAGCCAATTTAATAATAAAAAATTGGATGTAATACATGTATCACTAGCCACTTTAAACAATGCCACTTTATATAATGTTTACATAACGTACATGAATCATCTCATATGTACAGTGCCTTGCGAAAGTATTCGGCCCCCTTGAACTTTGAGACCTTTTGCCACATTTCAGGCTTCAAACATAAAGATATAAAACTGTATTTTTTTGTGAAGAATCAACAACAAGTGGGACACAATCATGAAGTGGAACGACATTTATTGGATATTTCAAACTTTTTTAACAAATCAAAAACTGAAAAATTGGGCGTGCAAAATTATTCAGCCCCCTTAAGTTAATACTTTGTAGCGCCACCTTTTGCTGCGATTACAGCTGTAAGTCGCTTGGGGTATGTCTCTATCAGTTTTGCACATCGAGAGACTGAATTTTTTTCCCATTCCTCCTTGCAAAACAGCTCGAGCTCAGTGAGGTTGGATGGAGAGCATTTGTGAACAGCAGTTTTCAGTTCTTTCCACAGATTCTCGATTGGATTCAGGTCTGGACTTTGACTTGGCCATTCTAACACCTGGATATGTTTATTTTTGAACCATTCCATTGTAGATTTTGCTTTATGTTTTGGATCATTGTCTTGTTGGAAGACACATCTCCGTCCCAGTCTCAGCTCTTTTGCAGACTCCTTCAGGTTTTCTTCCAGAATGGTCCTGTATTTGGCTCCATCCATCTTCCCATCAATTTTAACCATCTTCCCTGTCCCTGCTGAAGAAAAGCAGGCCCAAACCATGATGCTGCCACCACCATGTTTGACAGTGGGGATGGTGTGTTCAGCTGTGTTGCTTTTACGCCAAACATTACGTTTTGCATTGTTGCCAAAAAGTTCCATTTTGGTTTCATCTGACCAGAGCACCTTCTTCCACATGTTTGGTGTGTCTCCCAGGTGGCTTGTGGCAAACTTTAACCGACACTTTTTATGGATAAGAAATGGCTTTCTTCTTGCCACTCTTCCATAAAGGCCAGATTTGTGCAATATACGACTGATTGTTGTCCTATGGACAGAGTCTCCCACCTCAGCTGTAGATCTCTGCAGTTCATCCAGAGTGATCATGGGCCTCTTGGCTGCATCTCTGATCAGTCTTCTCCTTGTATGAGCTGAAAGTTTAGAGGGACGGCCAGGTCTTGGTAGATTTGCAGTGGTCTGATACTCCTTCCATTTCAATATTATCGCTTGCACAGTGCTCCTTGGGATGTTTAAAGCTTGGGAATTTTTTATGTGTCAAAATCCGGCTTTAAACTTCTTCACAACAGTATCTCGGACCTGCCTGGTGTGTTCCTTGTTCTTCATGATGCTCTCTGCGCTTTTAACGGACTTCTGAGACTACCACAGTGCAGGTGCATTTCTACGGAGACTTGATTACACACAGGTGGATTGTATTTATCATCATTAGTCATTTAGGTCAACATTGGATCATTCAGAGATCCTCACTGAACTTCTGGAGAGAGTTTGCTGCACTGAAAGTAAAGGGGCTGAATAATTTTGCACGCCTAATTTTTCAGTTTTTGATTTTTTAAAAAAGTTTGAAATATCCAATAAATGTTGTTCCACTTCATGATTGTGTTCCACTTGTTGTTGATTCTTCACAAAAAAATACAGTTTTATATCTTTATGTTTGAAGCCTGAAATGTCGCAAAGTTCAAGGGGGCCGAATACTTTCACAAGGCACTGTATATACTGTACTCTATACCATCTACTGCATCTCGCCTATGCAAGACGGCCATCGGTCATCCATATATTTTTATGTACATATTCTTATTCATTCCTTTACTCTTGTGTGTATAAGGTAGTTGTTGTGAAATTGTTAGATTACTTGTTAGATATTACTGCATGGTCGGAACTAAAAGCACAAGCATTTTGCTACACTCACATTAACGTCTGCTAACCATGTGTATGCGACCAATACAATTAGATTAGATTTGAGAAGGGATGTTCCTTTTTTTGCCTAATTTATATCTCACTAGGTCAGGGTATTTAACATGGAACCCAAACAGGCTGCGCGTGTGCGCCGTCGTGCACCATCGTGCGCCATCGTGCATACATTTATTTTGTCCCCCTACACCAAACGTGATCACGACACGCAGGTTAAACTATCAAAACAAACTCTGAACCAATGACTTTAATTTGGGGACAGGTCGAAAAGCATTAAACATCTATGGCAAGTTAGATAGTTAGCTTGCACTTGCTAGCTAATTTGTCCTGTTTAGCTAGCTTGCTGTTGCTAGCTAATTTGTCCTGGGATATAAACATTGAGATGTTATTTTACCTGAAATACACAAGGTCCTCTACTCTACGACAATTAATCCACACATAAAATGGTCAACCGAATCGTTTCTAGTCATCTCTCCTCCTTCCAGGCTTTTTCATCTTTGAACTTATATGGTGATTGGCATCTAAACTTTCATAGTATTACCACGACGACCGGCAACACAGTTGGTCTTTCAATCACCCACGTGGGTATACCCAATGAGGAGATGGCACTGCTTTGCCTGCTTCTATAAACCAATGAGGAGATGGGAGAGGCAGGACTTGCAGCACGAACTGCGTCAGAAATAGAAAGGACTTCTATTTTAGCCCTTGATAACGCAGACGCTCGTTTACGCGCGCAAGCAGTGTGGGTGCAATAATTGAATAACATAGATTCTACATTTATTTTGCAACGCTCACGCACTCGACGCGATTGGTGTAGTCAGGGTGTATTCAAGCCTCCATATTTCCACTAGTTCCAATTTATCCATGACAGACATGATTTTCTTAAGAGGATGAGGGTGATAGTTTGTAGTGTGACTTCCTTTATGGTTCATTTACAGTATTTAAAACCGTATTATAATTTCCCACCATATTAACAGAGTCTTGTATTGCTTATATTTATTTTCATATCTATTATATTGATCCTCATTATTTTGTCTGTAAAGGTTAATTATCCATATCTGTTCATGGTCCAATAACATATTTAAAATCATCCATCTACCCTTTGGATCTGTTTGGACAATTTGCACAATCGGATCAAAATTACTGTTAATTAATATCATCCCGCATTTTGAGTTTCTTTGCCCATGCGAGAACAATTAATCTAATTTACATGAACACTCGACCCCCCCCCCCCCGCTACTGCCCCTTGTACATAGCCTCGTTATTGTTATTTTGTTACTTTTAGATTTTATTTAAAAAAATGTTTACTTTAGTGTATTTAGCAAATATTTTCTTAGCTTTATTTCTTGAACTGCTTTATTGGTTAAGGGCTTGGTTAAGGATCTACACCTGTTGTATTCGGCTCAGGTGACAATTAAAATATGCTTTGATTTGATAGTATAACAGTCAAATATTACCTAAAACCAATGGTAGCTTGCAAACAATTCTTTGAGGCTATCTGGCTAGCTGACAGTAGTAGCAAGCCAGTTAGCTCTATTGACTTACTATGGACTTGCGACCTATGCATACTACAGTGGGTATTGTAGGCAGGGAACATGCCAAAATGAATACAGCATGTATTTATTCATGAATCAAATTAACATAATGTGGTCAGGCAACATATGAGATATGAATTGAACATTTAATTCCAAAGTAAGAGTATGTTGTCATTTGTTTCAGCTCAAATAATGGTCACCATTGAATTCAAGAAAATGTGTGTAATTCTTTACTTGGTTGCATCGTATCTCTTTGCAAATCTTCTTTCAAACTTGTTTCCAGTGGCGGTTCTAGCTTGATACAAATAAAAAAGAGAATCAAATTATTACACTATTACCCTATTGCTAACAAAAAACACACAAATGAAAATTAATTGCACAAATCCTATATCACAAAAATACACAAGTAGAATAACACACTTATTAACTGGAACAAATTGCAAAAATCACTGAAGCTGGAGACTTATATCTCTCTCACTAACTTTAAGAACCAGCAGTCAGAGCAGCTTACCGATCATTGCACCTGTACACAGCCCATCTGTAAATAGCCCACCCAACAACCTCATCCCCATATTGTTATTTATTATTGCTCTTTTGCACCCCAGTATATCTACTTGCACATCATCATCTGCACATCTATCACTTCAGTGTTTAATTGCTAAATTGTAATTATTTCACCACTATGGCCTACGCATTGCCTTACCGCCCTAATCTTACCTCATTTGCACACACTGTATATAGATTTTTCTATTGTGTTATTGACTGTACATTTGTTTATTCCATGTGTGTGTTGTTGTTCTTGTCGCACTGCTTTGCTTCATCTTGGCCAGGTCACAGTTGTAAATGAGAACTTGTTCTCAACTGGCCTCCCTGGTTAAATAAAGGTGAAATACAAAAATAAAATTTAAAAAATAAAGAAGAGAACCTGATTATTCCACTATTGCACTTCAAACAAGAAACACACAAACTAAATTGCACAACTAATGTACAGTGCATTAGCACTGTACAAAGTTAGAAGTGTGCTATTTGATAGATTCCCCCACTCCCCCTACCTCGGGCTTCCAGTGGGGAGACATGAGGTCAACCTACCCCCGCCCCCCTCCCCATCTCGTACTTCTGAGTGGGAGAACTTCCCAGGCAGTAGCCTGCCTAGCTCACTAACTAGAATCAGGGCGCCCACTCCGACAAGGTTAATTGACCCACAGTCCCACATGGTGACACGATATCATTGACCTGATGTGAAAATGAGCGATAAAAAAACGATTGCGCAAATGTCACCATTCTGAATTCTATTATTATAAAAAAAAAAAAAATGTGCGTGCGCCCCATGCCACTCCCAGCAAGATGCCGCCCCATGCACCGTTTCACATAATTTGATTGGTAGTATCCATTTTGAGAAACACCCAATGACAACATGGACCAATAAAATATAATTTTCTTACTGCTGTGTGCAGTAGGCATCACACGTCTGTTGCCTTCACTGTGTACAACCTGTGTTTGCGCATTTGCAGGAGCTATCCTATATCTTGAATTAGCATAGCCAAACGTAAAGCTAGCAATAGTAGACCAATATTCATTATTATTGATAAATAGGGAGAATAACAATCTACTTTAAAATAGTATGTCTCTGTCTTTAATCCCCACAAGACAGTTTTGTTCTGTTTTTCTGTTTCAGAGGGCCTGATGGAAACACACTTAGACATGTAGTGCAGCGAATGAGTGATCCTCTCTGCCTTGCCTAAATGAGGCTTATGTGTCTCACCCGCAATCAGCATCATCACCACCACCACTGACACCATCACCGCTACCACCACCATCACTATCATCACTACCAACACCACTACCACCACCACCACCACCACCACCACACTCACTACCACCACCACCATCACCACCACCACTACCACCACCACCCCCATCACTACCAGCACTAACTTCACCATACCATCACCCTCATCACCAGACCACCAACATCACCACTACCACCAGCACTACAACCACAATCACCACCACCGTCATCACCACCACCACTATCACCATCACCACCACCACCATCATCACAATCGGCATCACCACCACCACTATCACCATCACCACCACCGTCATCACCACCATCATCACCAACACCATCACCGCCACCACCACCAACCACCACCACTACAACTACCACCACCATTACCATTACCACCGCCACTAACCACCACCACTACCACCACCACTACCACCAAACCACAACCACTACAACCATCACTACCACCGCTACCACCACCACCATCATCACCACCATCACCACTACAACCACCACTACCACCACCACCCCCATCACTACCAGCACTAACTTCACCATACCATCACCCTCATCACCAGACCACCAACATCACCACTACCACCAGCACTACAACCACAATCACCACCACCGTCATCACCACTACCACCACCACCACCATCACCACCGGCACTAACCACTACCACAACCACTACCATTATTACCACCACCACTACCACCACTACCACCACTACCACCACCACCACCACCACTACCACTACCACCACTACCACCACTACTACCATCACCACTACCACCGTCACCACCACCACTTTCACCACCACCATCACCACCACCAACACCACTACCACCACCACCATCACTTCCACCACCACTACCACGACTTCTACTACCACCAGCACCCCAACACCACTACCACCACCACTACTACCACAACCACATACACCACCACAACCACTACCACTACCATCACCATCACTTCCACCACCACCACTACCACTACTACCACCACCACTACCACCACCAATTCCACTACCATCACCATCACTTCCACCACCACCACTACCACTACTACCACCACCACTACCACCACCACTACCACCACCACCACCACCACTACCACTACCACCACCACCACCACCATCACTACCACCACCACCACTACCACCACTTCCACCACCACCACCATCACTACCACCATCACCACCACCACCATCACTGCCACCATCACCAACACCATCACCGCCACTACCACCACTACCACCACTACCACTACCACCACTATCACCACCGTCACCATCACCACCACCACCACCACTACCACCACTTCTACCACCACCACCATCACTACCACCATCACCACCACCACCATCACTGCCACCATCACCAACACCATCACCACCACCACTACCACCATCACCACCACCACCACTACCACCACCACCACTACCACCACTTCCACCACCACCACCATCACTAACATCATCACCACCACCACCATCACCACTACCACCACCGGCACCACTACCACCACCACTACCACCACCACTTACACCACCACAACCACTACCACCACCATCACAATTACCACTACTATCACCACTGCCACCACCATCACCACCATCACCACCACCATCACCACCATCATTACCACCATCACTTCCAGCACTTTCCCCACCGCCATCACTACCACCACCATCACCACCCCCACCATCACTACCACCACACCCACCATCACTACCACCATCACCACTACCACCACCATCACCACCACTACCACCACCAGCACCACTACCACCACCACCACTTACACCACCACAACCAATACCACTACCACCACCACCACCACTACCACCACCATCACAACTACCACCACCACCACTGCCACCACCATCACTTCCACCACCATCACCACTACCACTACCACTACCACAACCACAACCACGACCACAACCACAACCACTACCATCACTACCACCACTACCACTACTACCACCACCACCACCACCACCACCACTACCACCACCACCATCACCACCATCACCACCACCACCATCACCTAGTGAACAAAAACAGCAACACTGTCTCTGTGCTAGAGGAATTGATTGTTAAAGCAGTCTGGTGGTAGTCTGCAGGTAAGGTGAAACTGTTGTACACTACACCTGTTGGAGGAGCCAATGACATTACAGAGAAAGAGGCAAATTAACGGCATCTAAATATACATGTGTTATACAGGAGAGGAGAGGCAGTAAGGTGAAACAAAGCCCCCATAATTTTTCTCCATCAATACATCTGAGGATGGCCATGGCACTGTGACCACCGTGTGGTTACTGTTCCATTCAAACGTCACTTGTTTTGTTGAAGTGCCCCTTCATCCTTTTTCTATCCAGTTTTTATTTTATTTAACTTTGAAAGATACATGTTTCTTTATAAAGCGAGAGGCACCTTGTTCTTGGAAAATAAAGAGCACATTTAATTAATTAGTTGAAAAACAGAGGTAATGAACTACGGAGACAGCATGGCCATGATGCTAGGGATGTGCCTCAAATGGCACCCTATTCCCTATATGGGGCACTACATTTGACCAGGGCCCATTGTGCTCAATGTAGGAAATAGGGTGCTATTTAGTCTGCTGCCTTGATCCACCTTCCAGGCAGGCTGTGATGTGAAGTCTCTGTAACACAATGTAGAGATGTAGGGATAAAAGGAATGTAGCGAGAGAGCAGACAAAGAGAGTGTAGTGGTAGGAGAGAGATAGAGAGAGTAGTGGTAGGAGGGAGATAGATAGAGTAGTGGTAGAAGAAAGATAGGGAGAGTAGTGATAGGAGAGAGATATAGAGAGTAATGGTAGGAGAGAGATAGATAAAAAGTTGTAGGAGAGAGATAGAGAGTGGTAGGAGAGAGATAGAGAGTGTAGTGGTAGGAGAGAGATAGAGAGAGTAGTGGTAGGAGGGAGATAGATAAAGTAGTGGTAGAAGAAAGATAGGGAGAGTAGTGATAGGAGAGAGATATAGAGAG
Source organism: Oncorhynchus clarkii lewisi (assembly GCF_045791955.1). Taxonomy (NCBI): domain Eukaryota; kingdom Metazoa; phylum Chordata; class Actinopteri; order Salmoniformes; family Salmonidae; genus Oncorhynchus; species Oncorhynchus clarkii. The sequence continues at coordinate 20,666 of NW_027259351.1, forward strand.
TAATGGTAGGAGAGAGATGGAGAATAGTTGTAGGAGAGAGATAGAGAGAGTAGTGGTAGGAGAGAGATAGAGAGAGTAGTGGTAGGAGAGAGATAGAGAGAGTACTGGTAGGAGAGATCAAATCAAATCAAATCAAATTGTATTTGTCACATACACATGGTTAGCAGATGTTAATGCGAGTGTAGCGAAATGCTTGTGCTTCTAATTCCAACAATGCAGTAATAACCAACAAGTAATCTAACTAACAATTCCAAAACTACTGTCTTATACACAGTGTAAGGGGATAAAGAATATGTACATAAGGATATATGAATGAGTGATGGTACAGAGCAGCATAGGCAAGATACAGTAGATGGTATCGAGTACAGTATATACATATGAGATGAGTATGTAAACAAAGTGGCATAGTTAAAGTGGCTAGTGATACATGTATTACACAAGGATACAGTCGATGATATAGAGTACAGTATATACGTATGCATATGAGATGAATAATGTAGGGTAAGTAACATTATATAAGGTAGCATTGTTTAAAGTGGCTAGTGATATATTTACATCATTTCCCATCAATTCCCATTATTAAAGTGGCTGGAGTTGAGTCAGTGTCAGTGTGTTGGCAGCAGCCACTCAATGTTAGTGGTGGCTGTTTAACAGTCTGATGGCCTTGAGATAGAAGCTGTTTTTCAGTCTCTCGGTTCCAGCTTTGATGCACCTGTACTGACCTCGCCTTCTGGATGATAGCGGGGTGAACAGGCAGTGGCTCGGGTGGTTGATGTCCTTGATGATCTTTATGGCCTTCCTGTAACATCGGGTGGTGTAGGTGTCCTGGAGGGCAGGTAGTTTGCCCCCAGTGGAACAGCAGACTGGTATAGGGATTGATTGAATATGTCCGTAAACACACCGGCCAGCTGGTCTGCGCATGCTCTGAGGGCGCGGCTGGGTAATGCCGTCTGGGACTGCAGCCTTGCGAGGGTTAACACATTTAAATGTCTTACTCACCTCGGCTGCAGTGAAGGAGAGACCGCATGTTTTCGTTGCAGGCCGTGTCAGTGGCACTGTATTGTCCTCAAAGCGGGCAAAAAAGTTATTTAGTCTGCCTGGGAGCAAGACATCCTGGTCCGTGACTGGGCTGGATTTCTTCCTGTAGTCCGTGATTGACTGTAGACCCTGCCACATGCCTCTTGTGTCTGAGCCGTTGAATTGAGATTCTACTTTGTCTCTGTACTGACGCTTAGCTTGTTTGATAGCCTTGCGGAGGGAATAGCTGCACTGTTTGTATTCGGTCATGTTACCAGACACCTTGCCCTGATTAAAAGCAGTGGTTCGCGCTTTCAGTTTCATGCGAATGCTGCCATCAATCCACGGTTTCTGGTTAGGGAATGTTTTAATTGTTGCTATGGGAACGACATCTTCAACGCACGTTCTAATGAACTCGCACACCGAATCAGCGTATTCGTCAATATTGTTATCTGACGCAATACGAAACGTATCCCAGTCCACGCGATGGAAGCAGTCTTGGAGTGTGGAGTCAGCTTGGTCGGACCAGCGTTGGACAGACCTCAGCGTGGGAGCCTCTTGTTTTAGTTTCTGTCTGTAGGCAGGGATCAACAAAATGGAGTCGTGGTCAGCTTTTCCGAAAGGGGGGCGGGGCAGGGCCTTATATGCATCGCGGAAGTTAGAGTAACAATGACCCAAGGTCTTTCCACCCCTGGTTGCGCAATTGATATGCGCAACCAGATATGAGTCTTGTTTTCAGATTAGCCTTGTTAAAATCCCCAGCTACAATGAATGCAGCCTCCGGATAAATGGTTTCCAGTTTGCAAAGAGTTAAATAAAGTTTGTTCAGGGCCATCAATGTGTCTGCTTGGGGGGGGGATATATACGGCTGTGATTATAATCGAAGACAATTCTCTAGGTAGATAATGCGGTCTACATTTGATTGTGAGGAATTCTAAATCAGGTGAACAGAAGGATTTGAGTTCCTGTATGTTTCTTTCATCACACCATGTCACTTTAGCCATAAGGCATACGCCCCCGCCCCTCTTCTTACCAGAAAGGTGTTTGTTTCTGTCGGCGCGATGCGTGGAGAAACCCGTTGGCTGCACCGCCTCGGATAGCGTCTCTCCAGTGAGCCACGTTTCCGTGAAGCAAAGAACGTTACAGTCTCTGATGTCCCTCTGGAATGCTACCCTTGCTCGGATTTCATCAACCTTGTTGTCAAGAGACTGGACATTGGCAAGAAGAATGCTAGGGAGTGGTGCACGGTATGTCCGTCTCCGGAGTCTGACCAGAAGACCGCCTCGTTTCCCTCTTTTTCGGAGTCGTTTTTTTGGGTCGCTGCATGGGATCCACTCCGTTGTCCTGTTTGTAAGGCAGAACACAGGATCCGCGTCGCGAAAAACATATTCTTGGTCGTACTGATGGTGAGTTGACGCTGATCTTATATTCAGTAGTTCTTCTCGACTGTATGTAATGAAACCTAAGATGACCTGGGGTACTAATGTAAGAAATAACACGTAAAAAAACAAAAAACTGCATAGTTTTCTAGGAACGCGAAGCGAGGCGGCCATCTCTGTCGGCGCCAGATATAGAGAGAGTAGTGGTAGAAGAGAGATAGAGAGAGTAGTGGTAGAAGAGAGATAGAGAGAGTAGTGGTAGGAGAGAGATAGTGAGAGTAGTGGTAGAAGAGAGATAGAGAGAGAAGTGGTAGGAGAGAGATAGAGAGAATAGTGGTTAGAGAGAGATAGAGAGAGTAGTGGTAGAAGAGAGATAGAGAGAGTAGTGGTAGGAGAGAGATAGGGAAAGTAGTGGTAGGAGAGAGATAGTGAGAGTAGTGGTAGAAGAGCGATGGAGAGAGTAGTGGTAGAAGAGAGATAGAGAGAGTAGTGGTAGAAGAGAGATAGAGAGAGTAGTGTTAGAAGAGAGATAGAGAGAGTAGTGGTTAGAGAGAGATAGAGAGAGTAGTGGTAGAAGAGAGATAGAGAGAGTAGTGGTAGAAGAGAGATAGAGAGAGTAGTGTTAGAAGAGAGATAGAGAGAGTAGTGGTAGAAGAGAGATAGAGAGAGTAGTGGTAGAAGAGAGATAGAGAGAGTAGTGGTAGAAGAGAGATAGAGAGAGTAGTGGTAGAAGAGAGATAGAGAGAGTAGTGGTAGAAGAGAGATAGAGAGAGTAGTGGTAGAAGTGAGATAGAGAGAGTAGTGTTAGAAGAGAGATAGAGAGAGTAGTGGTAGAAGAGAGATAGAGAGAGTAGTGGTAGGAGAAAGATAGCGAGAGTAATGGCAGGAGAGAGATAGCGAGAGTAGTGGTAGAAGAGAGATAGAGAGAGTAGTGGTAGAAGAGAGATAGAGAGAGTAGTGTTAGAAGAGAGATAGAGAGAGTAGTGGTAGAAGAGAGATAGAGAGAGTAGTGGTAGGAGAAAGATAGCGAGAGTAATGGCAGGAGAGAGATAGCGAGAGTAGTGGCAGGAGAGAGATAGAGAGAGTAGTGTTAGAAGAGAGATAGAGAGAGTAGTGGTTAGAGAGAGATAGATAGAGTAGTAGTAGGAGAGAGATAGCGAGACTAGTGGTAGAAGAGCGATAGAGAGAGTAGTGGTAGGAGAGAGATAGAAAGAGTAGTGGCAGGAGAGAGATAGAGAGAGTAGTGGTAAAAGAGAGATAGAGAGAGTAGTGGTTAGAGAGAGATAGAGAGAGTAGTGGTAGGAGAGAGAAGGGTATATTCAAGATGAGGGCAAGGCCTTTGCGTCAACTGATTCTGTGGCTATGTGTCGTCAGTACTAACAAGAACACCACATTTAAAACATAACACTGGCACTATCAGGCTAAGGAACTGAGAACTTGATGAACCATAAAAGACTACCAGGCGACTACTGCTGTTCTCTGCAGTGACCTAGACACGGTTTTTGTCCAGTGCTGTCGTCTTGTCTTTAGGCCACAAACCACAATGATAAGCCTATGAAGAGATCACTGTAACCTCTGGTTGTACAACGACCACAGGTGGTCAGATTCGTTGGAGCTGTGAAACCACGACGACCGACCCTTCACCCCGACAACCTTAACGTCAACCTCAGCTGACCGGTCTCTAATGCTGGGAACACAGAGATTACACAGAGAGAGAGAGAGAGTGTCCTTTAACCATTTGTACATTGTTAAAACACTGTATATATATAATATGACATTTGTAATGTCTTTATTGTTTTGAAACTTCTGTATGTGTAATGTTTACTGTTAATTTTTATTGTTTTTCACTTTATATATTTACTTTATATATTATCTACCTCATTTGCTTTGGCAATGTTAACACGTTTCCCATGCCAATAAAGCCCTTGAATTGAATTGAAATTGAATTGAGAGAGAGAGAGAGAGAGGGAGACAGAGAGAGAGAGAGAGAGAGAGAGAGAGAGAGATAGAGAGAGAGTTGTTTTTATTTTTTATAAACTCCCATATCTATTGGGTGAAATACCACAGTGTGCAATCGCTGCAGCAAGGTGTGTGACCTGTTGCCACAAGAAAAGGGTAACCAGTGAAGAACAAACACCATTGTAAATACAAAATATATATTTATGTTTATTAATTTTCTCTTTTGTACTTTTGCACATCATTACAACACTGGATAAGGCCATAATATGACATTTGACATGTCTCTATTCCTTTGGAACTTTTGTGAGTGTAATGTTTACTGTTAGTTTATTTCACTTTTGTTAATTATCTTTTTTTAAATTTGATTTTGTTTCACTGGCCTACACAAAATACCCCATATTCCATTACTTAAAAATGAGAATGTATTCATAAATAAGTACAAGAGTAAAAATGTGTGTATTGTTTGAGGAGAGTGCACAGTTATGAACTTGAAAATGTATTAATAAACTAATTATGCACATTTGGGCAGACTTGATACAATATTCTGAACAAAAATTCAATGGTTCATTGGATCAGACAAAAACTTTGCACATACACTGCTGTCATCTAGTGGCCAAATTCTAAATTGCACCTAAACTGGAATAATACATTTTGGCCTCTCTCTTGCATTTCCAAGATGATAAAAAAATAATATATATTTATGTTTTTTTCTTTATATTATCTTTTACCAGATCTAACGTGTTATATTCTCCTACATTAATTTCACATTTCCACAAACTTCAAAGTGTTTCCTTTCAAATGGTATCAAGAATATGCATATCCTTGCTTCAGGTCCTGATCTACAGGAAGTTAAATTTGTGTATGTCTTGTTAGAGGCTTCAAGATACTTCAAAAATCTTAGAAAATCTAGCAATGATGAACAACCAACGTGACACAGTTTTAAGAATTCTTAACAATAATAATGTGAAAATGTTGAATAATCCAGGTGTGCGACGCTCTTAGAGACTTACCCAGAAAGACTCACAGCTCTTAGAGACTAACCCAGAAAGACTCACAGCTCTTAGAGACTTACCCAGAAAGACTCACAGCTCTTACAGACTTACCCAGAAAGACTCACAGCTCTTAGAGACGTACCCAGAAAGATTCACAGCTCTTAGATACTTACCCAGAAAGACTCACAGCTCTTAGAGACTTACCCAGAAAGACTCACAGCTCTTAGAGACTTACCCAGAAAGACGCACAGCTCTTAGAGACTTAAACAGAAAGACTCACAAGTCTTAGAGACTTACCCAGAAAGATTCACAACTCTTAGAGACTTACCCATAAATACTCACAGCTCTTAGAGACTTACCCAGAAAGACTCACAGGTCTTAGATACTTACACAGAAAGACTCACAGCTCTTAGAGACTTACTCAGAAAGACTCACAGCTCGTAGAGACTTACCCCAAAGACCCAAAGCTCTTCGAGACTTACACAGAAAGACTCACAGCTCTTAGAGACTTACACAGAAAGACTGACAGCTCTTAGAGACTTACTCAGAAAGACTCACAACTCTTAGAGACTTACACAGAAAGACTCACAGCTCGTAGAGACTTACCAAGAAAGACTCAAAGCTCTTCGAGACTTACACAGAAAGACTCACAGCTCTTAGAGACTTACCAGAAAGACTCACAGCTCTTAGGGACTTACACAGAAAGACTCACAACTCTTAGAGACTTACACAGAAAGATTCACAACTCTTAGACACTTACCCAGAAAGACTCACAACTCTTAGAGACTTACACAGAAAGACTCACAACTCTTAGAGACTTACACAGAAAGACTCAAAACTCTTAGAGACTTACCCAGAAAGACTCACAACTCTTAGAGACTTACCCAGAAAGACTCACAGCTGTAATCGCTTTATTATTTTTTTTACAAATGTTACATTTTTTGTGTCTTTTGTACTTGACAGAAAAAGTACAATTAAATACATTTTAATAATCCTTTATTTTAATACTCCTTTATTTTAATGATAATTTATTGCAATAATCCCACCTTCTTTATTTTAGCTTCTAACACGACGAAATGTGGAAAAAGTTATGGGGGTGTGAATACTTTTGGAAAGCACTGCAGCTGATATTATATCACCTCTGCAGAGCTACATTTCCTGTTCATGAATAGGTGTGACCTTTAAAAACACCATCCTGCTCTCTTTATTAGTAACACACTGCATTTAATCTCTCCCTGTCTCATGTGGTCTGGGGCCCTTTAAAGGGAGATATATGTTTCAGTTCTTAACTTTATCTAACTGACATTCGGAAACTTGGCACCCCAAAGGACCCATGCTGTAACCACTAGCTCAGTCATAGACTCCCACCCACTCCCCACCTACACCCCCCTCCAAAGCTGCAACCATCTTCACACCTGCCACAAAGTAAATACCACAAAGAGGACGTTAACCAACAACATTACTGATATTTATCATGCTGAATTGTACAACCAACGTGACCAAGCAAAGACACAGAAGCTCACAATATGAACACACAGACAGAGAGGGAGAGAGACGAGAGAAAGAGCAGAGAGCAGAGCAGAGCAGAGCATATCAGAGAGCAGAGGATAGAGAACAGAGAGCAGAACAGAGAGCAGAGCAGGGATCAGAGCAGGGAGCAGGGAGCAGGGCAGGGAGCAGAGCAGGGAGCAGAGCAGGGATCAGGAAGCAGAGCAGGGAGCAGGTAGCAGAGCAGGGAGCAGGGAGCACAGCAGGGAGCAGGGAGCAGAGCAGGGAGCAGAGCAGGGAGCAGGGAGCAGGGAGCAGAGCAGGGAGCAGAGCAGGGAGCAGAGAAGGGAGCAGGGAGCAGAGCAGAGCAGGGAGCAGAGATCAGAGAGTCAGTAGAGAGTCAGTAGAGAGTAGAGTCAGTAGAGAGCAGAGAGCAGAGAGTCAGCAGAGAGCAGAGAGCAGAGAGTCAGCAGAGAGCAGAGAGTAGAGAGTAGAGAGTTGAGATCAGAGAGCAGAGCAGAAAGCAGAAAGCAGAAAGCAGAGAGTAAAGAGTAGAGAGTCAGTAGAGAGTCAGTAGAGAGTCAGTAGAGAGTAGAGAGTAAAGAGTAAAGAGTAGAAAGCAGAGAGTCCGTAGAGAGTAGAGAGTAGAGAGTAAGTAGAGAGTAGAGAGTCAGTAGAGAGTCAGTAGAGAATAGAGAGTAAAGAGTAAAGAGTAGAAAGCAGAGAGTCCGTAGAGAGTGGAGAGTAGAGAGTCAGTAGAGAGTAGAGAGTAGAGAGTCAGTAGAGAGTAGAGAGTAGAGAGTAGAGAGAAGAGAGTCCGTAGAGAGTAGAGAGTAGAGAGTCAGTAGAGAGTAGAGAGTAGAGAGTCAGCAGAGAGTAGAGAGTCAGTAGAGAGTAGAGAGTAAAGAGTAAAGAGTAGAAAGCAGAGAGTCAGTAGAGAGTAGAGAGTAGAGAGTCAGTAGAGAATAGAGAGTCAGTAGAGAGTAGAGATCAGAGTCAGTAGAGAGTAGAGAGTCAGTAGAGAGTAGAGAGTAAAGAGTAAAGAGTAGAAAGCAGAGAGTCAGTAGAGAGCAGAGAGTCAGTAGATAGTAGAGAGTCAGTAGAGAGTAGAGAGTCAGTAGAGAGTCAGTAGAGAATATAGAGTAAAGAGTAGAAAGCAGAGAGTCCGTAGAGAGTAGAGAGTAGAGAGTCAGTAGAGAGGAGAGAGTAGAGAGTAGAGAGTAGAGAGTAGAGAGAAGAGATCAGAGTCAGCAGAGAGTAGATCAGGGAGCAGAGATCAGATAGCAAAGAGCAGAAAGCAGAGAGTAGAGGGTAGAGTGTAGAGAGTAGAGAGTCAGTAGAGAGGAGAGAGCAGAGAGTAGATTATAGAGTCAGTATAGATTAGAGAGTAGAGAGAAGAGAGTAGCGAGCCGAGAGTAGAGAGCATAGTCAGCAGAGAGTAGACAGCAGAGACTCAGTAGAGAGCAGAGATCAGAGAGTCAGTAGAGAATAGAGTGTAGAGATACGAGAGTCAGCAGAGAGTAGAGAGCAGAAAGCAGAGAGTCAGTAGAGATTAGAGAGTCAGTAGAGAGTAGAGAGTCAGTAGAGAGCAGAGAGTAGAAAGTAGAGAGTCAGTAGGGAGCAGAGATCAGAGTCATTAGAGAGTAGAGAGTCAGTAGAGAGTAGAGAGTCAGTAGAGAGTAGAGAGCAGAGAGTCAGCAGAGAGTAGATAGTAGAGTCAGTAGAGATTAGAGAGTAGAGAGTCAGTAGAGAGTAGAGAATCAGTAGAGAGTAGAGAGCAGAGAGCAGAGAGTAGAGATTAAACAGCATATAATAGACAGTAGAGAGTAGAGAGCCGAAAGCCGAGATTAGAGATTAGAGAGTCAGTAGAGAGTACAGAGCAGTGATCAAAGAGTAGAGAGTAGAGAGCAGAGAGTAGAGAGCAGAGAGTCAGTAGAGAGTAGAGAGCAGAGAGTCAGTACAGATCAGAGAGTGAAGAGTCAGTAGAGAGTAGACAGCAGTGAGTCAGTAGAGATTAGAGAGCAGAGAGCAGAGAGTAGAGATCAGAGAGTATAGTCAGTAGAGAGCATAGAGTAGTGAGCAGAGAGTAGAGAGTACAGACTAGAGATCAGAGAGTAGAGAGTAAAGAGTGGAGAATAGAAAGTCAGTAGAGAGCAGAGATCTGAAAGTAGAGAGTCAGTAGAGAGTAGAGATCAGAGAGCAGAGAGTAGAGATCTGAGAGTAGAGAGTCAGTAGAGAGTAGAGAGTAGAGAGCAGAGAGTAGATTATAGAGTCAGTATAGATTAGAGAGTAGAGAGAAGAGAGTAGCGAGCCGAGAGTAGAGAGCATAGTCAGCAGAGAGTAGACAGCAGAGACTCAGTAGAGAGCAGAGATCAGAGAGTCAGCAGAGAGTAGAGTGTAGAGATACGATAGTCAGCAGAGAGTAGAGAGCAGAAAGCAGAGTCAGTAGAGATTAGAGAGTCAGTAGAGAGTAGAGAGTCAGTAGAGAGCAGAGAGTAGAAAGTAGAGTCAGTAGGGAGCAGAGATCAGAGAGTCAGTAGAGAGTAGAGAGTCAGTAGAGAGTAGAGAGTCAGTAGAGAGTAGAGAGCAGAGAGTAGAGAGCAGAGAGTCAGTAGAGAGTAGAGAGCAGAGTCAGTGGAGAGTACAGATCAGAGAGTGAAGAGTCAGTAGAGAGTAGACAGCAGTGAGTCTGTAGAGATTAGAGAGTAGAGATCAGAGAGTAGAGAGTCAGTAGAGAGCATAGAGTAGCGAGCAGAGAGTAGTGAGTACAGACTAGAGATCAGAGAGTAGAGAGTAAAGAGTGGAGAATAGAAAGTCAGTAGAGAGCAGAGATCTGAGAGTAGAGAGTCAGTAGAGAGTAGAGAGCAGAGAGTAGAGAGTAGAGAGCAGAGAGTCAGTAGAGAGTAGAGATCAGAGAGCAGAGAGTAGAGATCTGAGAGTAGAGAGTCAGTAGAGAGTAGAGAGTAGAGAGCAGAGAGTAGAGAGTAGAGAGTAGAGAGCAGAGAGTCAGTAGAGAGTAGAGAGCAGAGAGTAGAGATCAGAGATCAGAGAGTAGAGTCAGTAGAGAGCAGAGAGTAGCGAGCAGAGAGTAGAGAGTACAGAGCAGCGATCAGAGAGTAGAGAGTAGAGAGTAGAGAGTGGAGAGTGGAGAGTAGAAAGTCAGTAGAGAGCAGAGATCTGAGAGTAGAGAGTCAGTAGAGTGTAGAGCAGAGAGTAGAGATTAGAAAGTAGAGAGTGAGAGCAGAGAGTAGAGAATAGATAGCAGAGAGCACAGAACAGTTAGCAGAGAGTCAGTAGAGATTAGATATTAGAGAGTAGAGAGTCAGCAGAGATTAGAGAGCAGAGAGAATAGAGTAGAGATCAGAGAGTAGAGAGTCAGCAGAGAATAGAGAGTACTCAGCAGCGATCAGAGAGTAGAGAGCGGAGAGTAGAGAGTGGAGAGTAAAGAGCAGAGAGTAGAGAGTGGACAGTAGAAAGACAGTAGGGAGCAGAGATCAGATAGTAGATCGTCAGAAGAGAGTAGAGAGCAGAGAGCAGAGAGCAGAGAGCAGAGTGTAGAGATTAAAGAGTAGAGAGTGAGAGCAGAGTACTTAAATATGCATACGTAGTTTAAGGACACATTCAGGGTAGCCCAGCCTAGGTTGACATGACACGAGGTGGATACTCTTTGTGCGGGCGAGTTTGAAGCATCACACACCAATCGATAGAATACTTTGAGAATTAAGGATATTCTCTGTGCTGCTGGAGGGAACTCTTAATAACCTCTTGAGACTAGGGGGCAGTATTTTGATGTTTGGATGAAAAACATACCCAAATGAAACTGCCTATTTCTCAGACCCAGAAGATAGAATATGCATATAATTGTGAGATTAGGATAGAAAACACTCTAAAGTTTCCAAAACTGTCAAAATATTGAGAGCAGAGAGAAGAGAATAGATTGTAGAGAGCAGAGAACAGTTAGCAGAGAGTCAGTAGAGATTAGAGAGTAGAGAGTAGAGAGCGGAGAGCAGAGAGTATAGAGTAGCGAGTAGAGAGCGGAGAGCAGAGAGTATAGAGTAGCGAGTAGAGAGTCAGTAGAGATTAGAGAGCAGAGAGCAGAGAGTAGAGAGGAGAGAGTAGAGAGTCAGTAGAGATTAAAGAGCAGAGAGCAGAGAGTAGAGAGTCAGTAGAGAGTCAGTAGAGAGTAGAGAGTCAGTAGAGAATAGAGAGTCAGTAGAGAATAGAGAGTAGAGTCAGTAGAGAGTAGAGAGTCAGTAGAGAGTAGAGAGTCAGTAGAGAGTAGAGAGTCAGTAGAGAGTAGAGAGTAGAGAGTCAGTAGAGAATAGAGAGTAGAGAGTAGAGAGAAGAGAGTCAGTAGAGATTAGAGAGTCAGTAGAGAGTAGAGAGTCAGTAGAGAGTAGAGAGTCAGTAGAGAGTAGAGAGTAGAGAGTCAGTAGAGAATAGAGAGTAGAGAGTAGAGAGAAGAGAGTCAGTAGAGAGTAGAGTGTCAGTAGAGAGTAGAGAGTCAGTAGAGAGTAGAGAGTCAGTAGAGAGTAGAGATCAGAGATCAGAGATCAGAGAGTAGAGAGTCAGTAGAGAGCAGAGAGCAGCGAGCAGAGAGTAGAGAGTACAGAGCAGCGATCAGAGAGTAGATACTGGAGAATGGAGAGTAGAAAGTCAGTAGAGAGCAGAGATCTGAGAGTAGAGAGTCAGTAGAGAGTAGAGCAGAGAGTAGAGATTAGAAAGTAGAGAGTGAGAGCAGAGAGTAGAGAATAGATAGCAGAGAGCAGAGAACAGTTAGCGGAGAGTCAGTAGAGATTAGAGATTAGAGAGTAGAGAGTCAGCAGATATTAGAGAGCAGAGAGAAGAGAGTAGAGATCAGAGAGTAGAGAGTCAGTAGAGAGTAGAGAGTAGCGAGCAGAGAGTAGAGAGTACTCAGCAGCGATCAGAGGGTAGAGAGTAGAGAGCGGAGAGTAGAGAGTGAAGAGTAAAGAGCGGAGAGTAGAGAGTGGAGAGTAGAAAGTCAGTAAGGAGCAGAGATCAGATAGTAGATAGTCAGAAGAGAGTAGAGAGCAGAGAGCAGAGAGCAGAGTGTAGAGATTAAAGAGTAGAGAGTGAGAGCAGAGTACTTAAATATGCATACGTAGTTTAAGGACACATTCAGGGTAGCCCAGCCTAGGTTGACATGACACGAGGTGGATACTCTTTGTGCGGGCGAGTTTGAAGCATCACACACCAATCGATAGAATACTTTGAGAATTAAGGATATTCTCTGTGCTGCTGGAGGGAACTCTTAATAACCTCTTGAGACTAGGGGGCAGTATTTTGATGTTTGGATGAAAAACATACCCAAATGAAACTGCCTATTTCTCAGACCCAGAAGATAGAATATGCATATAATTGTGAGATTAGGAGAGAAAACACTCTAAAGTTTCCAAAACTGTCAAAATATTGAGAGCAGAGAGAAGAGAATAGATTGTAGAGAGCAGAGAACAGTTAGCAGAGAGTCAGTAGAGATTAGAGAGTAGAGAGTAGAGAGCGGAGAGCAGAGAGTATAGAGTAGCGAGTAGAGAGCGGAGAGCAGAGAGTATAGAGTAGCGAGTAGAGAGTCAGTAGAGGTTAAAGAGCAGAGAGCAGAGAGTAGAGAGTCAGTAGAGAGTCAGTAGAGAGTAGAGAGTCAGTAGAGAATAGAGAGTCAGTAGAGAATAGAGAGTAGAGTCAGTAGAGAGTAGAGAGTCAGTAGAGAGTAGAGAGTCAGTAGAGAGTAGAGAGTCAGTAGAGAGTAGAGAGTAGAGAGTCAGTAGAGAATAGAGAGTAGAGAGTAGAGAGACGAGAGTCAGTAGAGATTAGAGAGTCAGTAGAGAGTAGAGAGTCAGTAGAGAGTAGAGAGTCAGTAGAGAGTAGAGAGTAGAGAGTCAGTAGAGAATAGAGAGTAGAGAGTAGAGAGAAGAGAGTCAGTAGAGAGTAGAGTGTCAGTAGAGAGTAGAGAGTCAGTAGAGAGTAGAGAGTCAGTAGAGAGTAGAGATCAGAGATCAGAGATCAGAGAGTAGAGAGTCAGTAGAGAGCAGAGAGCAGCGAGCAGAGAGTAGAGAGTACAGAGCAGCGATCAGAGAGTAGATACTGGAGAATGGAGAGTAGAAAGTCAGTAGAGAGCAGAGATCTGAGAGTAGAGAGTCAGTAGAGAGTAGAGCAGAGAGTAGAGATTAGAAAGTAGAGAGTGAGAGCAGAGAGTAGAGAATAGATAGCAGAGA
>NW_027259352.1:0-30000 GCF_045791955.1 Oncorhynchus clarkii lewisi
TTGAAGTGGATTTGAGATATGAGATGGAAGGAAGTTCCATGCAATATGGGCTCTACACTTTCTTGAATTTGTTCTGGATTTGGGGACTGTGAAAACACCCCTGGTGGCATATGATGATGATGATGATGATGATGATGCAGCAGCCAGCCTGACAGACAGCTGTTAAGACTAGCCCTGTAGAGAGCTCCTCTGTTGCTGAGCCTTATAACAGTGATTTATGAATGCACCTTGTGCTCAGAGAATATGTGGTTCTAAGGAAAATGGTCCTTGGCTGAGCGTTCTGCCTTGAAACCAATCAATGCTATTATATTTATTGTCAGAATCTAAAACGGGTTCACGAGAAAAGGCGGCACATCAAAGCATCCCACCTTGTTGTCCACATCTGTTGTGCTGATGTGTTGTGGCTGTGTTGGCCAAGCCTTGATAAGAGCATGGCAACAGCCATTCATTCTGCCTACCAACAGCAAAACAGACTGCAAACAGGTTGGGCAACAAGATGGGATGGCGAGGGGTTGGTACACACACAGCCAGCAGTTGTTTCAGCGTTGCCTGTGGTTGTGTTGGTGTTAGATCTGTCCTTGTGTCAACTGTTTGAAGGTGTGAAGACCACCAAAGACTATGAAATACCTGAAGGTCCCAGCTACTGGACCAGTCAATATGATTAGAGGTTCTGTGAAAAAAAAAAAATCCTGTTGATTTTACCATCATTTACTGGCAACCAGTTACCTAGAAATTACTGTAAAAAAAAGTACAAGATCTACCTTTTTTTTTACAGTATGTCATTGCTTTTTTACAGTGTACCATTCCCCTATTCTGAAGAGCCATCAGTGGTACAGACCCCAGTTCCCACTCTGGCCGTTGTTGTTTTCTTCGTATTACACTTTGTTTACTTTCTGTCACATACAGAAGCCTTCAGAAAGTCTTCGCACCCCTTGACTTTTTAAACATTTAGTTATGTTTTCAAAATGGGATTCAAATGGATTTAATGATCCTTTTTTTGTCAAGGATCCACACAAGATATATTACTGTTTTACTTTTCATGAATAAAATAAAATATCATAGATTGTTTCTTCCACGTTGACAAAACTCTATATTTTATTTTATTTATGAAAAATAAGCAGTAATATATCTTGATTAGATATGTATTCCATCCCCTAAATCAATACATGTTAGAATCACCTTTGGAAGCGACTACAGCTGTGACTGTTTTTGCGTATGTCTCTAAGAGCTTAGCATACCTGGATTGTACGATACTTGCCCATTATTTTCCCCAAAATTATTCAAGCTCAATCAAGTTGGTTGTTGATCATTGCCAGACAGCTATTTTCAGGTCTTGCCATAGATTTTCAAGCCTTTTTAAGTCAGAACTATAACTCAGCCACTCAGGAACATTCAATGTAATCTTGGTAAGAAACTCCAGTGTACATTTGGCCTTGTGTTTTAGGATATTTTCCTGCTGAAAGGTGACTTTGCCTCCCAGTGTCTGTTGGAAAGCAGACTGTGACAGGTTTTCCTCTAGGATTTTGCCTGTGCTTACAGTAGCTCTATTCCAATGCTTTTTAACCATAAAAAACTACAGCCAACACCATGCTTGAAGAGTGGTACTCAGTTATGTGTTGTGTTGGATTTGGCCCAAACATAACGCTTTGTATTCAGTACAAAAAGTTAATTTCTTTGCCAAATGTTTTGCAGTATTACTTTAGTGCCTTGTTGCAAACAGGATGCATGTTTTGGAATATTTGTATTCTGTACAGACTTCCTTCTTTTCACTCTGTCAATTAGGTTAGTATTGTGGAGTAACTTCAATGCTGTTGATCCATCCTCAGGACAAACTGAAACTGGGTCAGCTTTGAGGGGTTATCGGGTCCAATATCTCTTAGGGCTACCCAGGATGCAGTGTGATAAAGGGGGAAATGGGTCAACATGCAGACAGAGTCATTGGGAAAGGGCCGGACCAGGATGGCTCAGTGACATTGGTGATAAGAGTGATCCTTCCAGAAGGGCACCTGCCATGGCTCTCTCTCTCAGTGGGGGGTGGAGGGGAGTGTTGAGTAACAGAAGAGCTGGAGAACACACACAGACACTCACACACCCACTCGGTCTTTCTCCCTCACACACACAATACACACACACTCATGGTGTGTATAGAGGCTCTCCAGTTGTCTGAATGTCAGCAGGCAGGGAAGGAAGACTAGAGGGTGTGTGACTTGGAGAGTTGGAAGTCCAGTAAGTATGGGGAAGGTTACTGCCACAGGAAATTAAGACTGATATCCCCCTCCCCCCTGGTTCTGGTGGTTTGGCCTTCTGGCTCTCTGGTTGTCTGGTAGTCTGGTAGTCTGGAGGGGCAGTGAGGGGCCAGCCGGGCCCAGGTCAGCTTCACTCATTTGGGGAAGGGGGCAGCTGATTGATGGGCAGACAGCTGGGCTCTGGGGCTCTGGGCTCCCTCCACTCACAGGTGCCTAAAATAGACTCACATACAGCCCCAGAGTGGCACAGAGAGAGGGAGAGGGGGAGAGGACTGTGAAAGAGGGGTTAGTTAAAAGAGAGGAGGCAGGGAAGTGGGGAGAATGAGAGGGGTTAGGAGAGAGGTTGTGGAGAGAGGGGGCCGGGAGAGCGGAGAGGGAGATTACGAGGGTATGACGGGGCGAGCCTGCTAGGAAGAGATTACTTAGATGTGTGGCGCCGAGGAGGGTTTTAGGTGAGGGTCCTGAATAGTTGGGTATCCCTTTTCCCGGCACTAAGACACAGTAGTATATATCATTATGACTCAAACAGATCATCCGTTATGACATTAGATGGACCTCCACTTACTCATAAAGTAAGCACCCCGCTCTTTGATGAATGAGTACATCTCACCCTCTCTCTCTCTCTCTCTCTCTCTCTCTCTCTCTCTCTCTCTCTCTCTCTCTCTCTCTCTCTCTCTCTCTGTCTCTCTCTCTCTCTCTCTCTCTCTCTCTCTCTCTCTCTCTCTCTCTCTCTCTCTCTCTCTCTCTCTCTCTCTCTCTCTCTCTCTGTCTCTCTCTCCATCCCCTCTCTCTCTCTCTCTCTCTCTCTCTCTCTCTCTCTCTCTCTCGCTCTCTCTCTCTCTCTCTCGCTCTCTCTCTCTCTCTCTCTCTCTCTCTCTCTCTCGCTCTCTCTCTCTCTCTCTCTCTCTCTGTCTCTCTCTCCATCCCCTCTCTCTGACTCAATCCTGATGAGAGAAACAGAGAAGTTGAGCAGGGCCCTCTGATTGGTTGGCCGTTTAATTTGACTGCGGTATGATTGACCCCATTGTGGGTTCACATCGTAGTTGTGAATTTAACAGGGGGGAAAGTTGCGGTATCTCCAGTAGTAGCTGTGTGTATGTGTAGATGTGTGTGTGTGTGTGTTTCCTGTATCACTATCCAAGGCTAAATGTTGTGGTTCTGTAATGGGTCTCTGACATGACTGTGCTTTGTGGTGGGGAGCAATGACAGAGAGAGAAAAGGGGCAAGATGGAGGGAGGGAGAGAGTTGCGGGGGAGGGAGCAGTATGGAGGAAGAGTGGGAGAGAGTACAGGGAGAGGCTAGGGGAGAAAGAGAGGGGAAAGAAGCTGGAGGATAGATGGAGAGAGACAGCAGTATGGAGAGAGAGAGAGGGTGGTGGTGGTGACTGGTCCTTATGTTGATGGTCACTCCTTCAGCAAGTCTCTGGTGTGTGTGATAAAAATGTGACCTTACCCCAATGTTACCCCAACACTCTGAGAGGTTCCAAGTTGCTGCTGGTCTCTTGGTGTTAGACAGTGTTCAGGCTCTGTAGTAGTAGACCCTATGGGATAGTAGAAGTATCAACTGTTGCAGATCCTTCAACTGGTTTCCTCCTCTCAGGAATAACACACTCCCTGCTCTCTTACTTTACTGGAGCTGAGGGAAGTGAGTGAGACCACTCTCTCTCTTTCCCCATCGTTTTTGTCTCTCCACCTCTCTCTCTTCGTCTCGGTCTCTGTCTCTGTCTCTGTCTCTTAATCTCAATCTCTCTCCCTCTCTCTCCCTCTCTCTCTCTCTCCCTCTCTCTCTCTCTCTCTCTCTCTCTCTCTCTCTCTCTCTCTCTCTCGCCCTCTCCATGTCCTTCTCTCTCTCTCTCTCTCTCTCTCTCTCTCTCTCTCTCTCTCGCCCTCTCCATGTCCTTCTCTCTCTCTCTCTCTCTCTCTCTCTCTCTCTCTCTCTCTCTCTCTCTCTCTCTCTCTCTCTTCTCTCTCTTCCTCTCTCCCTGTCTTCCTCACCCTCTCTCTCTCTTCCTCTCTCCCTGTCTTCCTCACCTTCTCTCTCTCCCTACAACAGTGTCTCTAATTGTTAGCATGTGTCAGAGGCAGTCAGCTCAGAAGAATGTCAGAGCAGGGCCAGAACCCCCCCCATACTTTTCTAGCAGCCACCAGGGATAAGAAACTCTGGCTAGGCAAGAGAGGATAATAACTCTGATTGAACCACAACCACCACCACCACCACCTCCACCACCACCACCTCCCCCAGAAACACCTCACCCCTGTTAATATCTTTCTTTATAAAGGAAGCCCTCTATATTGGATTTATATTGTTTCTCCTCCCATAGACTTCCAGCATTTCTCTTGTGTCATGTACAGTATTTAGATACAGAGGACTTAGGAAAAGATCCAGCTTTTCAACAGCCAGTTGAATATGTCGCCTCATTGTTAGAGGGCCATGTGTTTAGTGTTGCAGTCTGGGTAGAGGGAATTGAATGGGCTATATGTAAGATCTATTAATAAGGTGGAAACACATACAATCTAATGACAAAATCAGTCTCACACTGACAACCCCTGAACTGATATTGGTGTAACAATCAATTTGCTTTGTTATATAGTATTCTGGCTAAAACAACACATATTTCCATGTATCTACAGTAATCCAGCTGTGAATACTGCATTGATGTACTGTCTATTTCTACTGGTTATCATAGGAGGCTGAGGATATGCTCTGCATTCCATCTTTGGATTCAATGAACCTCAGCAGAAGTGCAGGTATTTGAGATTATAAAACAGATGGGTCTAATCCTGGATGCTCATTGGTTAAAACCACATTCCAGCTGGTGTCTATTCCACAAGTTACCCCGACTAAATCTATGACTTAGGCCTATTTACTCTGTCCCAGCTGACTGCGCAATCCACTGTCTTCATCATCTCAGCCAGGCAATTTATATACTAGATCTTCCCTGTAAAAAGCATCTAGAAATTATCTTCCATTTCTTTTAGACTAACATTTGGTTTTCAACAGCGGAGATTTGTAATAACCTTGCTGTCTCTCTCTCCGACACTTGCAACATTGTTTCAACATTGAAACTCAATCTCCATCTGTCCTATGGTAATGAACGTGTCGGGAGTTGGGATGAGACAGACAGACTGGCATATACACAAAGAAATGTCTACAGAAAAACACTAAGTGCAGCTAGTTTGCAGTGTCTTTCCTGCTTCAGTTTCTTCTGAACAGTGGGCTGGCGAGAGAGTAAATGTTCAACGCCAGGCGAAACCGCACATCATTAGCTCATTTTAATGGATGTGTAAAAAAAATAATTAGAAAACAGCTTAAAGAAACTCAAATGCAGCTACTTTGCTGTTATTCTGGTTGCACTGTTTGACGTGACTGTGTTAGCCGAAGTTAGCCAGCTAGCAAGCAAGGGATAAGAAGTTTGCAAGCTATCATGACAAGGGAAAATTTAGAACGAAGGACTGGGTCGCGTCCATATTTTTATAACAAAAAGACTTAACGACTGGGCCACGTCTCTAGTAACCGAACCGATAGAATGAACGACCATCCGGCTTGGGTATCAACCCTAGATTTGTGTCGGGACTATATGTCGTGGAGGGTGAAATACAGTAGCATGAATAAATGAATCAAAACTACTTAAAAAAAAAAATATGTCAATCATTATTTGAATATGTTGGAATCTTGTTGTGTAAAAGTGATAATGCCCTCGAAGCCGTTGTTGTTAGGCCTGAGACGAAGGCCTATCAACACCCGTGCCACTATCTTACAAACACCAGCTTCTCTGGCATTATCACTTAAGTAGAATCCATTCATTGTCTCCTGTTCATTCTTGCCTGCTCTCTCTCTCTCTCTCTCTCTCTCTCTCTCTCTCTCTCTCTCTCTCTCTCTCTCTCTCTCTCTCACCTTCTCAGTGGTCAGCGTGAATTGTAAAGCATGAGGAGGAGCATAGTGAGAGGAAGAAGTCCGTCCACAAGTTAAATGTTTCTGAAAGGCACTGCTCGTAAAAGCTTTAGCACTGCACCACAGCCAGGGTCAAACGAGGACCACAGAGCAGTTTCCACTGGAGAGAGAGGGAGAGATTAAGAGTGGAGGGAAATATAAAGTAGAGAGGAGACACAGAGAGATGGACAGGAAGAGAAGAGTGGAAACAGGGGATAGGGTGAGTGGAAGAGTGATGAGATGGTCAGGGAGAGAAGAGTGGAAACAGGTGATAGGGTGAGTGGAAGAGTGAAGATATGGTCAGGGAGAGAAGAGTGGAAACAGGGGATAGGGTGAGTGGAAGTTTAATGAGATGGTCAGGGAGAGAAGAGTGGAAACAGGTGATAGGGTGAGTGGGAGAGTGAAGAGATGGTCAGGGAGAGAAGAGTGGAAACAGGGGATAGGGTGAGTGGAAGAGTGAAGAGATGGTCAGGGAGAGAAGAGTGGAAACAGGGGATAGGGTGAGTGGAAGAGTGAAGAGATGGTCAGGGAGAGAAGAGTGGAAACAGGTGATAGGGTGAGTGGAAGAGTGAAGAGATGGTCAGGGAGAGAAGAGTGGAAACAGGGGATAGGGTGAGTGGAAGAGTGAAGAGATGGTCAGGGAGAGAAGAGTGGAAACAGGGGATAGGGTGAGTGGAAGAGTGAAGAGATGGTCAGGGAGAGAACAGTGGAAACAGGGGATAGGGTGAGTGGAAGAGTGAAGAGATGGACAGGTAGAGAAGAGTGGAAACAGGGGATAGGGTGAGTGGAAGAGTGATGAGATGGTCAGGGAGAGAGACTGGTTAAACATAATGTGTTATTCCAGAGACTGACGTTTCTAACAGACAGTCCTACCAGACAGTAGACGTTCCTTTGTGTCCAGCCAAGAGAACCAAAATCATAGGGTTGGTTGGCATGAGATATTTTGAACCCGTGTCATTACATGTTTATTATGACTAGCCACAAAGTTTTTCAGTGATGATGAGAATAATTAATCCAGGGGGTCCTGATGTTGATGGTGATGTTATATGTCAGGCAGTGACACAGCCACCTCCTTCCTGTGAGGATGTTTGGGTATATGAGTTTACAGCACATCACTTTGTTTGTTACTCTGTCCACATAGACTTGGCACCATAACCAGAGATAGGGTCAGTGTCCATAGCAACAAAATGTTTCCAAACAACATTTCTGCAATTTCCATGTTTAAGACAGCTGGGATGACCTAATGGTTTCTGGTGGAAACAGGTTATCAGGGTTAACCCATCTGGACCGCAGGATTACACAGTGGAAGGAAGATATAATATGGAGGGAAGAGTAACAGATGAGAAAGAGAGATGGGGGAGAGCGAGAGAGCGAGAGAGAGAGAGAGAGCGAGAGAGGGGCTTCTGGAGTTGAGAATGGAGTATGGGCTGGGTTTGAATTGCCCTCGCTCTTCAACACACCTAACATCCAGTGCTGTGGTACCTGGCATAGGTAGGTCGAGGTCTCTAAGGTTATCTAAAGAGATTGACCCAACACTATTTTCTAGTACAAAACATATCCTGGTCCAAGGTGTCTGTGAGGTGAATGGGGAAGACAGGTGAGGGGGTGAGAACTGCAGATGAGTGAGGGTGAGATGGTAGAGGGTGAGAAAGGTGACAGTTGAGAGGGTGCCAGGGCAGAGGATCAGCACCTCACCAAGCGTGCCAGCTAGGCCTGCTGGGGTCAGGAGTTAGAGGTCATGAGTCAGGTTCATGGCGGCTCCACTTCCAAACTGGATTAGGATAGTCTGGCGACGGATGTATGGGAATGTGTGTATGTGATGATTGTGTGTGTGGGGGGTTTGTGTGTGTCTGTGTGTGTCTGCGTAGACTGAGTCACTCACATCTGGAGTGTCAGAACAGAGAGCAGTAGCCTTTATAACTGACTGGTCAAAGTGAGAGAGACAGAAAAACAGAGAGGTAATTACATGGTACCCTGTGTCAGTGACGTCACTTAAGGTCCCCTTTCAATGTCTGCCATAGTATAATGTAACCTAGTGTATGTGGAGTGCCCTCCATGCTAAATAGACAGCCTGTTGTCGTCTACACACACACTTCTTAGAACCCTGAGAAATCGCCAAGTGCATTCTGGGGCAGTTGGTGTCAGGCACAACTGCTGTTAGCAGCCCAAAAATGATCTCATCAACATTCTGACCCTTAATCCATCTCTCTAGTCTGCTCCCTACAGGGTTGCTAGATCTAAGCCCTTATTCATCTTCACTCTCCTCCTGGTCCCTATGGAGTTGCCGGATTGGGAATGTGTCTTTATCCAGGCACAGGCCTCTCTCCTCACCTCCCAGAGAGCAGGGCAGGTTCCATTGGCGTGCTGTGAAGTCAGAGCGGGGGAAAGGACCACGACGGAGGGGGGGAAATGACTGATAACATGTTTAGGATATTTCCCAGGCTCATCACGAATCGGGGATTTGAAGGAATCTGGCACCACGCTGAAGGCCCTGATGACATGTCAAGGCAAGGCTGGGGGAAGGGGGTGAGGGTGAGGCGAGGCAAGAGGAGTGATTGCAGGGTGTGGGGGAGGGCTCAGCTGTGTAGTGCCCAGATGTTTGTCCCTCAGCATTGGGAAAAAAACAAATACATTAACCCTTTGAAAACTCCCTCTTTAATGAACTTGCCACTCCACACACCCCTTTACCTGGGACAGATCAAGAAGAGAAGAAACGTGCACTTATATCACCAACACCTCTGTTAGTGAGAATGAAGAGAACAGCTTGAGTCTTTCTCCCTTATCTTACCAGGGAAGAATGTGTGTCTGAGTGACGCTGAGTTACACACACGCTGGGGAGTTCAAATGATGTAGTTCTAACACCCACATCCTTTATCAATTAGATGTAGTTCCTTTTGAAGCAGCTTAAACAGCTGGCTGTTCGTTCTATGGGCTAAGATAGGGTTTCTACCTGTCACTCTCTCCATCCATTTTGGGCTCATGTTTGCCTGTCTCATGCTCTGTTCCCTGGGATTCTTTGGTGATGTTTTTTCATGAATGACTGTTCTGGGTCTCCAGAGATACGCTTGTGAATGGAGTTTAAGGCACGCTCTGTCATTCACAACATGTTTCACATGGTGAGTTTGAAGACCTATGAAAAGTGTGCCCCCCCCACTCACACACACACAGACACACACGCACACACAAATATACACACACTCAAACACATACACTCAAATATCTACACACACTCCCTCTCTCTTTCTCACACACACGCACATATGAACTCACATACACTGAGTGTACAAAACATTAAGAACACCTGCTCTTTCCATGACATAGACCGACCAGGTGAATCCAGGTGAAAGCTATGATCCCTTATTGATGTCATCTGTTAAATCCACTTACATCAGTGTAGATGAAGGGGAGGAGACAGGTTAAAGAAGGATTTTTAAGCCTTGAGACAATTGAGACATGGATTCAGAGGGCGAATGAGCAAGACAAAAGCTTTAAGGGCAAGAACTGCAACGCAACTGGGTTTTTCATGCTCAACAGTTTCCTGTGTGTATCAAGAATGTTCCACCACACAACGACGTCCAGAAAACTTGACACAACTGTGGAAAGCATTGGAATCCTGATCTGACAGTAGAGTGGTGTTTAATGATCCTTTTCACCTGCTTAGAGGACTCACAAACACACAATATAAGCAGTTTCCCTGCAAGCTCTGAGCCCCAGCTAACTTCATACAATTCTACACATTTTGCCAAGGGGCATTTCTTCTGCGAGACAGAGCATTTCTCCTGCAGTTTTGCAGCTAATTTCCTGTCATTCTAAACATGTTTTGATGACTTATGATGTGTTCAAATGTTATCTGGGGCCCTTGGGGCTGCAGGGGTGTGTGTTATGCCAGTGATACAGAAGGTATGACTGGCATACCACACTGTATCTATCTGCCATTCCACAGCACATCTACCACTCTTCAGAAGACAAACTCCATCTGCATTCCTGTGTAGTGCTGATCTATAACTTTGTGAAGTTAGTTCGGTTATTCAGTTAAATAGTATGTAGTAACTCTTTCTGTGTCTGTGTCTCCTGCCCTGTTCTGTTTTTAGTCTGTGCTTTCTCTCTGTAGTCTGCTGACTGTCACACTGTTAACCACACACACACACACACACACACACACACACACACACACACACACACACACACACACACACACACACACACACACACACACACACACACACACACACACACACACACACACACACACACACACACACACACACACACACCACTTATCTCCTGTACAGAGAGTAGATATTGTAAAGGCAGACCCAGGCCAGGTGCCATGAGGCTGAGAGAGGGAGGCATTCAATCACACACTAATGCCTTGGCTCCAGAGACACTGATGCCTCACACACACACACACACACACACACACACACACACACACACACACACACACACACACACACACACACACACACACACACACACACACACACGCACACACGCACACACGCACACACACACAGCATATCTATCGAATACGTGGATGTTGATTAAGGCAGCCCCCCACACCTTTGTGTCAGAGGGGTTGGGTTAAATGCAGAAGACACATTTCAGTTGAATGCATTCAGTTGTACAACTGACTAGGTATCCCACCTTTCCCTTATCTGTGCAGTCTTTCTGTGTGATCCATATCTATGGGCCAGTCTTAGTGTATGGGTTCACATTGATAGCTGTTCTGCACATACAGTATGCATACGTATGTGTGTCTGTGTTTATGTAGCTATACAGTATGCGTGAGATTCCTCTAAGTGTAATATAAAGTGTAGGGTTTCTGTCTGTACCGTAGTGTTGATGAGGAGGTGGTTTAGTTGTATTCCACTGTGGTCCTTACAGTTCCCTCATGCCCACCAGCCCAGGGCAGAGCAGATCACATGGGAGCCAGGGGGGGAGACAATACCGCCTGTGTGTGGGAGTAATGGGGGTGGGGGGCTCAACCAAGGAGAATGAGTGTATGCAGTGTATGTGACTTTGTGTGTTACTGTCTGTTACATCCCCCTAGAGGTTATTGACCCCCCCAGTTGTTGGCTAGAGACGCCTGTGAGCAACTGGGCCGGCAGCTGAGACTGCAGACTGGGTCCCACCAGAGAGAGAGAGAGAGAGAGAGAGAGAGAGAGAGAGAGAGAGAGAGAGAGAGAGAGAGAGAGAGAGAGAGAGAGAGAGAGAGAGAGAGAGAGAGAGAGAGAGAGAGAGAGAGAGAGAGAGAGAGAGAGAGAGATAGAGAGAAAGAGCGAAAGAGAGAAAGAGAGAGAGAGAGAAAGAGAGAGAGAGAGAGAGAGAGAGAGAAAGAGAGAAAGAGAGAAAGAGAGAGAGAGAGAGAGAGAGAGAGAGAGAGAGAGAGAGAGAGAGAGAGAGAGAGAGAGAGAGAGAGAGAGAGAGAGAGAGAAAGAGCTCAGTCATCCTCCCTACACCACAGACCATATACTCTACAAGTCCTCCACTGCCCTCACTCCTTTCTCCCACACCCCTTGAACAGAACACTGGTAACCACTACTTGAATGTAGAATGGGCTGTTAACTCAAATACTTCCTTCGAGGACAATAAAGTCTAGTCTATCAATCTACAGTAGAAAACATCCCACCAATTGATTTCCAACATTCAGTCAACACTCCTATAGAACAGAGTATTCCCTTCTTTATCTCCATTACTCTGACTGGGCCCAACCAGGTGACAAGTCTAATTCACTTCTGAGCTTTCCTGCTCAACCTCTCACTAACTCAGGAAAAAGAGAAAGGGAGAGAAAGGTTCCGTTCTTTCTAGTGTTCTGTTCTTCTTGGTTAGTTACCCAGGCTCCTATTCTGTTGGTAGAGAAACACCCCTGGGCCTGTATTCAAAAATAGTCTCAGATTAGACGTGCTGATCTAGGATCAGTTTAGCATTTTAGATCATAATAATGCATATATGTACAGGGCGGGGGGGGGGGGGGGGGTCTGGTCCTAGGTCAGCACTCTTACTCTGAGACTCTTTGTGAATACAGACCCTGGTGTACTTGAGGGGCTGGCTCAGGCTTTGACATGAGTAGAGAGTTCCTGTAACCTGTTCACCATGACAGGGTTATTACCGAGTGGTATACGGAGTTTACTTTGTGGCCCGTGCCACACCCACCCAAAGGGGATGAGAAATGGGGGAGTTAGGTAGAGTAGCCAGGGAGTAGAGGATTCCTTTTAGGAGAGATGTGAGCTGAATAGGAATGTGATCCAAGACGAAAGTGTGTGGAGGTCTGTTATAGCAACCATGTCCTGGTGTCTGTTTTCTATGTAGTGTTGAGAGATGTGTTCTTACCAACGCTTTAGACACAGAACAGTTTGGAGTGAGTGTGTGAGTGTGTTAGTACATGTCTATGTGTGAGTGTGTGTGAGTGTATTAGTACATGTCTGTGTGTGATTGTGTGTGAGTGTATGCCACATGTTTAGTTACTCGCTGTGTTAGACAGCTTTGGTCACAGCTCGTGAAATGGCTAGGCCTTTCAGCCTTTTATAAGCCACAGGTGATGTGTGTGTGTGTGTGTGTGTGTGTTTCTAATTTCCGTGGTCTTCATATAGCACTGGGCCTTTGTAAAGTCCTAAATTACATGTCCAACATTTATCCAGCTGCTGGAGCCGCCCCCGAGGCCTATTGTGTGTGGCGGAGGAATGCAGCAGGTCGTCAGCTGGTGTGTGTGTGTGTTTTGTGTGTGTGCTTTTATGTGATTATGTTGGATTTGTGTGTGTCGATGTGTCTCTGTTGTGTAAAGGAGGATGTGCATATTGTGTGTATGTTGTGTGTGTATCTGTTGGTTGTACATGCGGGACTGAGTTTGTGTGTGTGTGTGTGTGTTTGTTTGTGTGTATGTGTGTGGGCAGACCTCTTGTCTGTGGCCATCACTCAGGTCAGACAGGGTCATGTGTTGTTTGTCCTGGCGAGATTCTGAAGCTGGACACTTCCGGCCTTATTTGGGCATCACATAACATCACATACATCACATAACAGTGCTTACACACTGGTAGAACATGTGCTCTGTGTGTGTGTGTGTGTGTGTGTGTGGGAGGGGGGTGTATTGCTCACAGGCGTCTCTAGCCAACAACTGGGGGGGTCAATAACCTCTAGGGGGATGTAACAGACAGTAACACACAAAGTCACAGACACCCCTACCGACCAAGCCCTCCCTAACCCGGGCGACGCTAGGCCAATTGTGCGTCGCCCCACGGACCTCCCGGTCGCGGACGGTTACGACAGAGCCTGGGCGCGAACCCAGGACTCTGATGGCACAGCTGGCGCTGCAGTACAGCGCCCTTAACCACTGCGCCACCCGGGAGGCCCGATTGTGTGTATTTTTGTGGTCCTATCCATGGTGTAGCCTATGTGTCTGTTCGTAGATTGAATCCTGCGTTTGTATACAGTACTCCTCCCATAATGGCATTTAACAGGGCTTTAATTGATGAGGTGGTGAGAGAGAATAATGGCATTTAACAGGGCTTTAATTGATGAGGTGGTGAGAGAGAATAATGGCATTTAACAGGGCTTTAATTGATGAGGTGGTGAGAGAGAATAATGGCATTTAACAGGGCTTTAATTGATGAGGTGGTGAGAGAGAATAATGGCATTTAACAGGGCTTTAATTGATGAGGTGGTGAGAGAGAATAATGGCATTTAACAGGGCTTTAATTGATGAGGTAGTGAGAGAGAATAATGGCATTTAACAGGGCTTTAATTGATGAGGTGGTGAGTGAGAATAATGGCATTTAACAGGGCTTTAATTGATGAGGTGGTGAGAGAGAATAATGGCATTTAACAGGGCTTTAATTGATGAGGTGGTGAGAGAGAAGGTGAGGGTTTGGTCAGCTGAAGCTCTCAGTCACAGTTCAGCTCTGCTTTGATTCCGAAGGTTGTAGTAATAACTGTTTATTCAGGCCTGGCAGAGATACATGGGGAACACTATGCCTGCACGAGTAATAGTCCAGCCAGGTCACCCATGATACAAGTCAGTATTCGACATCCATCCATGTCTGAGGATGTTGGGAGATGATGAGGAAACCGGCCACTAGGGGCAACAGTGAGTGCTGTTACCTTCAAGTAGGTTTGGGTTTTGTTAGGGTGTCGTGGACAGGATTGGCGGATGGGCATAAGCATCTGCCTTTGATTCTGTATGTGTGTTCGCCTGTCCTGATGTCCCAGTGATAGAGTGAGTGGGTAGAGTGAGTGTTTGATAGGAAGTTGTTTTTGAGATTGTTATTTTAAACCTATCCCAAACCTTAACCCTCACCTTAAGCATTCAGAGGTAATGCCTAACCTTAACCTTAAACACTTAGAAATTTGACGTTCGGAACAAGTAAGGAAAGTTTACGTTTGAGAAACATAGATGAACGTCAAATTCTGACGTGAGCCTGTGAGAGCTTGTTGAATACTCCGTGTTGGTGCACTAAGGGACTTTGGTTGCTTCTCAGGGATTGAAGTGCTCAATCACACTACTTCAGTGTGTGTCTTACATAAGCATAACCCTTTGACCGTTGTGTACATTACTCTGGCTTTCAAGCATTTGCTGTTCAGAGAAGCAGATATGCAATTCATGCCAAGGAAAGGGATTTATCTATGTGTGTGTGTGCGTGTGTGCGTGTGTGTGTGTGTGTGTGTGTGTGTGTGTGTGAGTCTGTTATAAACTGCCCCTGGGAATTCCTCTCCAACAACTGTTTGACATTGGCTCCAGATGGTGTGTGTGAGTGTATTTTCTTCCTTGGACAATGTCTTTGGGAAATCCTGTGGAAAATGTGAGTCTGAGTGGCTCGCTTCCACACTGTCATTTGTTTTTTCTGTCTTTCTTTCTCCTGTTGGAGGGATACGGTCACTTTTTCCTTCTCTCTCCGCTCACTCTATCCACTCACTCTATCCACTCACTCACTATATCCACTCACTCACTCTATCTACTCTATCCACTCACTCTATCTACTCTATCCACTCACTCTATCTACTCTATCCACTCACTCACTATATCCACTCACTCTATCCACTCACTCACTATATCCACTCACTCTATCCACTCACTCACTCTATCCAGACACTCATTCTGTCCACTCACTCACTCACTCACTCACTCACTCACTCACTCACTCACTCGCTCACTCACTCACTCACTCACTCACTCACTCACTCACTCACTCACTCTCTCCACTCACTCTATCCCCTCACTCACTCTATTCACTCACTCACTCTATCCACTCACTCACTCTATCCACTCACTCTATCCCCTCACTCACTCTATCCACTCACTCACTATACCACTCACTCACTCTATCCACTCACTCACTATACCACTAACTCACTCTATCCACTCTCACTCACTCTATCCACTCACTCACTCTATCCACTCACTCACTCTATCCACCCACTCACTCTATCCACTCACTCACTCTATCCGCTAACTCTATCCACTCACTCTATCCACTAACTCTATCCACTCACCCACTCTATCCACTCTCTCACTCTATCCACTAAACTTTATCCACTAACTCTATCCCCTCACTCACTCTATCCACTCACTCACTCTATCCACTCACTCACTCTATCCCCTCACTCACTCTATCACCTCACTCACTCTATCCACTCACTCTATTCAGACACTCACTCTATCCCCTCAATCACTCTATCCACTCACCCACTCTATCCCCTCACTCACTCTATCGATTCACTCACTCTATCCACTCACTCACTCTATCCACTCACTCACTCTATCCCCTCACTCACTCTATCCCCTCACTCACTCTATCACCTCACTCACTCTATCCACTCACTCTATTCAGACACTCACTCTATCCCCTCAATCACTCTATCCACTCACCCACTCTATCCCCTCACTCACTCGATCCCCTCACTCACTCTATCCACTCACTCACTCTATCCACTCACTCTATTCATTCATTCACTCTATCCACTCACTCACTCTATCCACTCACTCTCCCTTCACTCACTCTATCCACTCACTCTATCCCCTCACTCACTCTATCCACTCACTCACTATACCACTAACTCACTCTATCCACTCACTCAGTATACCAATAACTCACTCTATCCACTCTCACACACTCTATCCACTCACTCACTCTATCCACTCACTCACTCTATCCACCCACTCACTCTATCCACTCACTCACTCTATCCACTAACTCTATCCACTCACTCTATCCACAAACACTATCCACTCACTCACTCTATCCATCTCTCACTCTATCCACTAAACTCTATCCACTAACTCTATCCCCTCATTCACTCTATCCACTCACTCTATTCATTCACTCACTCTATCCACTCACTCACTCTATCCACTCACTCTCCCTTCACTCACTCTATCCACTCACTCTATCCCCTCACTCACTCTATCCACTCACTCACTATACCACTAACTCACTCTATCCACTCACTCAGTATACCAATAACTCACTCTATCCACTCTCACTCACTCTATCCACTCACTCACGCTATCGACTCACTCACTCTATCCACTCACTCACTCTATCCACTCACTCACTCTATCCCCTCACTCACTCTATCACCTCACTCACTCTATCCCCTCACTCACTCTATCACCTCACTCACTCTATCCACTCACTCTATTCACTCACTCACTCTATCCACTCACTCACTCTATCCACTCTATCCACCCACTCTATCCCCTCACTCACTCGATCCCCTCACTCACTCTATCCACTCACTCACTCTATCCACTCACTCTATTCATTCACTCACTCTATCCACTCACTCACTCTATCCACTCACTCTCCCTTCACTCACTCTATCCACTCACTCTATCCCCTCACTCACTCTATCCACTCACTCACTATACCACTAACTCACTCTATCCACTCAGTCAGTATACCACTAACTCACTTTATCCACTCTCACACACTCTATCCACTCACACACTCTATCCACTCACTCACTCTATCCACTCACTCACTCTATCCACCCACTCACTCTATCCACTCACTCACTCTATCCACTAACTCTATCCACTCACTCTATCCACTAACTCTATCCACTCACTCACTCTATCCATCGCTCACTCTATCCACTAAACTCTATCCACTAACTCTATCCCCTCACTCACTCTATCACTCACTCACTCTATCCACTCACTCACTCTATCGACTCACTCACTCTATCCACTCACTCACTCTATCCACTTACTCACTCTATCCCCTCACTCACTCTATCACCTCACTCACTCTATCCACTCACTCTATTTACTCACTCCCTCTATCCACTCACTCACTCTATCCACTCACTCACTCACTCTATCCACTCTATACACTCACTCTATTCACTCACTCACTCTCTCCCCTCACTCACTCTATCCACTCACTCACTCTATCCACTCACTCTATTCACTCACTCACTCTATCCCCTCACTCACTCTATCCACTCACTCACTCTATCCACTCATTCTATTCACTCACTCACTCTATCCACTCACTCACTCTATCCACTCACTCTATCCACTCACTCACTCTATCCACTCACTCTATTCACCCACTCACTCTATCCACTCACTCACTCTATCCAGTCACTCACTCTATCCACTCACTCTATCCACTCTATCCACTCACTCACTCACTCACTCACTCACTCACTCACTCACTCACTCACTCACTCACTCTATCCCCTCACTCTATCCCCTCAATCACTCTATCCACTCACCCACTCTATCCCCTCACTCACTCTATCCCCTCACTCACTCTATCCACTCACTCACTCTATCCACTCACTCTATTCATTCACTCACTCTATCCACTCACTCACTCACTCACTCACTCACTCACTCACTCACTCACTCACTCACTCACTCACTCACTCTATCCCCTCACTCACTCTATCCACTCACTCACTCTATCCACTTACTCACTCTATCCCCTCACTCACTCTATCACCTCACTCACTCTATCCACTCACTCTATTTACTCACTCACTCTATCCACTCACTCACTCTATCCACTCACTCACTCACTCTATCCACTCTATACACTCACTCTATTCACTCACTCACTCTCTCCCCTCACTCACTCTATCCACTCACTCTATCCAGTCACTCACTCTATCCACTCACTCTATCCACTCACTCACTCTATCCACTCACTCTATTCACCCACTCACTCTATCCACTCACTCACTCTATCCAGTCACTCACTCTATCCACTCACTCTATCCACTCTATCCACTCACTCACTCACTCACTCACTCACTCACTCACTCACTCACTCACTCACTCACTCACTCACTCACTCTATCCCCTCACTCTATCCCCTCAATCACTCTATCCACTCACCCACTCTATCCCCTCACTCACTCTATCCCCTCACTCACTCTATCCACTCACTCACTCTATCCACTCACTCTATTCATTCACTCACTCTATCCACTCACTCTATCCACTCACTCTATCCACTCACTCACTCACTCACTCACTCACTCACTCACTCACTCACTCACTCACTCACTCTATCCCCTCACTCACTCTATCCACTCACTCACTCACTCACTCACTCACTCACTCACTCACTCACTCACTCACTGAACTCTATCCACTCACTTTATCACTGGGACATCAGGACAGGGGTAGACACACACACACACACACTTCGATGTTATTTGCAGGAAAAAACACTGCAGAGTGATTAGATACCGCAGCACTATGCACACAGGAAGTGTCTGAAGCTGTGCTTAAGTCAAATGGTTCCCCAGGAGAAAGTGAACCCATCTACAGGAAACAGGAGCTGTTCTGTGTTGTTTCCTCATGGAACCCCCCCACCCTGTGGTGCCATCATTCCTACTCCACTAAACTCTGTCTCCTTAATCAACCCTTACACATTACTAGGCTACTACTACTACACACACACACACACACACACACACACACACACACACACACACACACACACACACACACACACACACACACACACACACACACACACACACACACACACACACACACACACACACACACACACACACACCACAAGTCTGATCTAGGCCATATCTCAATGTATCTTCCAGCTGATATTACATTGTCCCCCACTGAGCAAAACTGGTTGAAAATCCGTCTTTTCACTGGGCCTTCTGTAGTTCTGTTCTGGCTCATACAAGCCAGGTGTCTGAGCTGCATCAGTCTCTCTGTGTTAGTTCTCTATATGTTAGATACAGAGCCGACAGATCAGAACACACAGTCTGATAAAGACCCATGTCTTCATTACCCTTGAGATCACATCCAGTCCAATGTTATTTGACACATGCTTCGTAAACAACAGGTGTAGACTAACAGGGAAATGGTTACATACAATGCAGACTTAAAGATAAAGATAAAATAAAAAATATAATTCATGTCACAAGGAATAAATACACAGTGATTTGGTAGAGCATTGTGAGTGTGCAGTGAGCATGGTTATATGTCAGCATGTATGTGTGCAAGTGTGTTTCATAGCAACTATAGAGCCATAATAGACTGAAGTAACGAGTGGAGCAGTGGGGATCTGTTAGCAATCTGCCAGTCAGAGAGCTGGGTTCTGAAGGGCCGCTGTCCAAACGCCAGCTCTGTCCACCCTACTCACTGCTGACCCTTCACGTCTGTTTCTGGAGAGAGAGAGAGAGAGACAGAGAGAGACAGACAGAGCGAGAGAGAGAGAAACAGAGAGAAACAGAGAGAGAGAAACAGAGAGAGAGAAACAGAAAGAAACAGAGAGAGAGAAACAGAGAGAAACAGAGAGAGAAACAGAGAGAAACAGAGAGAGCAGAGGAGAAGAAAGAATGAGACCTGGACTAGAGCCAGACACCTTCACAGAAACAACAAGGGGCTTGTTTTAACACAACCTCTCCTGCGAAGGCTGTACGCCCATTAGAGTGCTACAGTCAGCGTCAGTTACAGTGGGTTAGAGTTTGGCATTGCCCGGGGTAACCAGACAAACAGTGAGTCCCGACACCAGAGCCAATCAAAGTCTTAAAGGTCACTTTACACTGAGATGGAGGCGAAACAATTGGTTCTGGGCAGAAAGGCCACATTGTTGTCGTCGTCCCCCTGCTCCTCCCCAGTCCAACTGGAGAAAATGTGTTATGCATGAAGTTCTGACATCAGGCCTTTGTGTCTCCAAGCAGCGACTTACAACAGGGAGAGAGAGAGGGAGAGAGAGAGAGAGAGAGAGAGAGAGAGAGAGAGAGAGAGAGAGAGAGAGAGAGACAGAGACAGAGAGAGAGACAGCAAATCATTTTTGCAACTTAGTACTTTTGTGCTTTAATGCTCTAGTGGAGGAACTGAGGTAGGTTAATGCGAGCTGTTGGATGCCCTCTATTCTCACCTCTCTCTTCACTCCATGTGGCAGTGTGGTTGGTGAACGGCACAGGATGGTTTGAATGAGTGTGGGAGATACACCGCTTATCTCTTGTACAGAGAGTAGATATTGTAAAGGCAGGCCCAGGCCAGGTGCCATGAGGCTGAGAGAGGGAGGCATTCAATCACACACTAATGCCTTGGCTCCAGAGACACAGACAGACAGACAGACAGACAGACAGACAGACAGACAGACAGACAGACAGACAGACAGACAGACAGACAGATAGACACACACAGGCACACACAGACACACACAGACAGACAGACAGACACACACAGACACACACACACACACACACACACACACACACACACACACACACACACACACACTTGTCGACGGGGCCAAATTCATCTTTCCCGTCAATACCTCCCAACCTCAACCTCTGTCTGACCCCTCTGGAAATTTTCAGAAAACATTCTCATTCCCCATCCCAGCTCCAGTTTGGAATTCTGTCCCCCTCCCTCTCCCTCCAAATGCCCTTTCCTTTTCCCCAACCCTTTAAGTCATGTGTTTGTTGTTCTTTCCCACTGTTTGTTCTTCCATGCATGTTGTGTTTGATCCTGCTGGATTCCAGGACCATGTCATCAACACCGGCTGTTGTTTGCAAGCTGTTTGTTTGCGGAGTTCAACTTCAAGTTACGAGGAACATTTTTGTTTTGTCGAGTAAGATTAGATGAGGCAGTTTTCCAAGATCAATTCAAAGTAGTGGAGGTGTAGTGGTCCAATGCAAAGGGTAGTTATTAACTGTCTAGTAATATTTTAAAAAACATTGCAATTTGTCAACATTGCAAGTGTTGACAGGCTGACAGTTTTGTTGACAGGTGAGACTACTGAGCCGGGGATTCTGGGTAATCTCCCCTCCCAATACAGTAGGACACACATGAATGCACGCGCTGATCATTCTGACGCAGTCCTATAGGAGTGTCCCTGTTTAAGCCAAGAGGCTCTCAGCATAGACCCCAGTGTGTGTTAGATCCTACACACCCCAGTGCCGGAAATATCAGGCTTTGAAATGTTGGACCAGGACCAAACCTCTGAAGTGATTAAATCAACATCGCTCTCTCTTATCGCATGTGTGATATGTGTGTGTGTGTGCGCGAGTATGTGTGTTTAGTACTCTCTCAGCAGTGCTGAAATAGAAGTGTCAGACTGGGAGAGTGTCAATGTAAAGTCCTGCCTTTTTTAAACGGGCACAGTATACCTGAGGGGTCCTCTCTTCCTGGTGTGTTGCTGGTGCAGTAGCACCGCTTTGCAGGGTTCGTTAGTGCTGATCTGCTCTCAGCACCTTGCAGGCTGAATGAAACATGAAACTGCCCCCTCACTGAGTTAAAAAGGAGACCATCAGCCAATCATATCAATCTTTCTACATCTGTCCTAGCTCTCAATAACACTCCCCCCTAGCCTACCACTTCCACTAACCACAAACTCCCCCAACTACTGAAAACTCCTATCCCCACACCAGAGGAGGCTGGTGGGAGGAGCTCTAGGAGGACAGAGACAATCATTTGATTTCCATATGTTGGATACCGTTCCATTTATTCCATTCCAGCCATTATAATGAGCCTGTCCTCCTCCTCTGCCCCACACCTCCACCCACCACCACCTCCTCCTTCTACTCTGTCCTCCAATTCAAAACCTCTTTCCCCTTTCCCCTATGGTCCAAGCCCAAACTACTAGCCACCCCTACCTACAACCCCCACCCTCACCTCCCCACCAACCCCCAACCTTATACCCCCTGTACTTAATTGACTGGACCAACTCATAGATAGGGCTGTTGCGGTTACCATACTACTGCCACACCGGTGGTCACGAGTCATGAAGGCAGTCAAATTCCACGTGACCGTTTAGTCACGGTAATTAGGCTTCTCTCAATGCAAATGTATTTGAAAATCTAATCAAACACTTCATGAGAGCCCATGAGCTCATGTTGTGCAACATTTTGCGCGAAAAAACAGAGTGATGACCTCTACTAAAAATAGAAATAGAAAGCTGATCCTCCTCTTTTTAGTTGAGTTTAGTTTTTTACAGGGACAGTGCACATTAATCAACGTTTCAGTAAGTGCCGGTTTTAGCCAGCCGGCTAATTTTCAACCGCAGTCCCTGGGCAGGTTATTAAAAACAATTACAATATAGACAATCATTGAGCAGTGATCACACGCAGAGCAACATAGGACATGCAAGACATAGCATACAGACAGAGCAACATAGGACAAGCAAGACGTAGCATACAGACAGAGCAACATAGAACAAAAAGCAGCAAGACAAAATTCATAAAAGCAACAAAGTGTTTCCACACCTCACAAGCTACAGACAACAGACAACATGGAAAGCGGCAACACAGCTAGGGATTATGTTCACAAATCTGATTGACCTTTAGCCATGTCTTCATGCATTTTGTGAAAGTGTGATATGTGGTGCAGTTATGTGTGTCTGATGGCAGTGTAATCCAGACATTGGAAGCTCTCACAGAGAAAGCGGATTTACTAAAGGTGCTTTTCCTTAAGGGAACTATACAGTCACCTCTCATGGCAGACCTTGTGGATCTGCTGCCATATATTTGGGTTTTCTGTTTAACAAAAATACTGAGTGGAGGGGGAGCCAGGCCATTTAGGATCTTGAATACAAGACATGCGTCGGTGTATTGCACAAGATTTTCCCAACTCAGGAGCTCATGCTTTCTGAGGATGTAACAGTGATGATGGCTATTGGGCTTCCTATCAAGCACTTTGAGAGCCTGTTTGTAGAGAGACTGAATGGGTTTTAATGTTGTACAGCAAGCTTTGGCCCAACTAGTCAAGCAGTATGTTAAATAGGGGAGTATCATAGATTTGATGTACAGTTTTGCTACCTCTGTAGTCA
The DNA here is from genome assembly GCF_045791955.1 of Oncorhynchus clarkii lewisi. Lineage (NCBI taxonomy): Eukaryota > Metazoa > Chordata > Actinopteri > Salmoniformes > Salmonidae > Oncorhynchus > Oncorhynchus clarkii. Next base: position 23,441 of record NW_027259352.1, read on the forward strand.
ATCAGTTTCGTATCATTCGGAAATTAGCTAAGTTGAATTTGGTTATTTGAATTACCTTTTTCACATGCTTTTTAAAAGACAGGTTGGAATCAAGTACGATGCCAAGGTACTTAAAATCAGATACCACCTTGAGCTTCTCCCCTGACACATAGACATCTGGCTCAGTAGCATCTATCCATCTGCCCTCTTTGTGAAGAACATGCAAACAGTTTTTTTCACATTGAGATGCAAACACGAGTCACCAAGCCACTTTGTAACCTGGACCATTACAGTAGTGAGTTCTTGTGCAGCTTGTTGTTTGCTCTTTGCATGCACATACTGTATATCACTGTACCATCTGCATACATTTGAACTTCAGACCCAGTACAGACAGAAGGCAGATCATTAGCTATGATGTACAGGCTGAACAGGAGAGGCCCCAGTATTGACCCTTGGGGCACTCCCATATCATAGCTAACAGTGGGCGACAGCTCATTGCTCACTCTGACACACTGAGTTCTGCTTTCAAGGTATGATTTCATCCATCTCAAGGCATCGGGGGAAAAGTTGAACTTGGACAATTTTGTGATGAGAATCTCATGGTTAACAGTATCAAAAGCCTTCCTTAGGTCCAGAAACACAGCTCCAACAACAACCCCCTTTGTCCATATTGGACTTCACATTTTCCAGAAGAAAGCAGTTGGCCGTTTCTATGGAGTGTTTTGCTCTGAAGCCAAACTGCATGGAGTGTAATGTGAAGGGGCTGTTGTTGAGGTGGGCAATCAGTTGTTCTGCTACACACTTTTCAAAAAAGTTACTCACGTCAGCAGGGTGGCCCGAGTTAAAGATGGCCGTTATTATGGCCGACTTCCATACCCTTGGAAACACCCCCAGACCAATAGATGTGTTGGTGACCTTAGTAATCGGGCCAATGAGTGACTCTTTGTAGTTTTTAAGAAAGGTTGAGTCAATAAAGTAGAAATTGAAGGCTATTGTTATTTCGACTGCATCCTGTGTTAGACTGTTATTCACCATGATTTCTAGTCTTTTTGCAGTGTTACTATGGTCTTTCCCTGTTAACTTTTTTAGATTCTCCCAGATCAATTTAGAATTTCCCTTTGCTTCACCAATTATGTTAATATAATAGGTTGCCTTGGCCTGTCTGATTTCTTTCATCACCTTATTTCTCAACATGGTAAACCTACGTCTGTCATGATCTAATTTGAATCTTAGGGCTATGTTTAGAGCATAATCTCGTTCTTTCATCAGTTTCCAGATTTCTCCATTTAGCCAAGGAAGAGTGCTCCTTTGGCCAGGTTTGGATTTGATTTTCTTTAGGAAACCATTTATTGTCGTCTGGATTGTGGATAGAAAAACCTGACTATCAGCTTTCACGTCTGTATAGGACAAGAGATCATTCCAGTTAATTCCCTTAATTGCGTTTTCAAAATAGTTTAATTCACTCTTAGGTATTCTTAGTTGATCCGGCTTTCTAACAGTAGAGAGGTTAAACCTGCTCTTATAGACAGCTTTCTGGCTATAAGTGTCAGATTATGATCAGATAGCCAAGTAACCATGTTGAATGATTTAGCCACTCTCTCTCTGGTTTATTACTGAACACCAAATCATTCAGTGTTTTAGAGCAACAAGTCACCCTGGTTGGCCGTTCAACTAGCTGTGTCAATAGTCTAGGTGATGTGGGTAAGGCGGAGTCAGGCGCAGGACACAGAGATGAGTAATAATCGTAACTTTACTTAATAAACAATCTTCCATCAAGGAGAACAAAATTCCAGAGCACATAAACGAGACAACATGACAACAATAAACACGCACAAAACCATGATGGAACCAGAGGGATAAATAGGGAATAAATTATAACGTAATGGAAACCAGGTGTGTACAATCAAGACCAAACAAAAGGAAAAATAAATGTAGATCGGTGGAGACTAGAAAGCCGGTGACGGCGAACGGCGAACGCCGCCCAAACAAGGGAGAGGCACCAACTTTGGCGGAAGTCGTGACAAGATGTGTAAGGTCAAAGGTATTAGTGATCCGTTTGAGGGTTTTCCTACAAGACTTGTCTTCATAATTAATATTAAAATCTCCCATTAAGATGACCTCTTTCCCAAAGTCACATTCCCTAAGCATGGTATTAAACTAATCAAAAAACACACTTTTGGTGAAAGGTGGCCTTTACATTCAAATAAGGGTAAAATAAATTTGGGGAGACAGTGTAACGTTCAGGCCAATACATTGTAGTTCAATATCAATAGTAGAGGCCTGCTATATTTATTTCTCAACTTTCCTAATATTAAGCGCATTGCTTATATTTACAACAGGAGTATAGCCTACCTGAACAGAATAGGTCTGCCTTTGTACTATGGGGGATAATAGATTGACATAGGCTAGCACTTTTGCTGTTCTTTAAGCCTACTCATATTGTTGGCTGATAAAAAGTTAATGTGGATAGTTCTTCCAATATCTTCAATATGCACCTCGGAATTGGATAAGAATGCGCAGTTGCGTCCCCGATGTATCTGTCTTCACTTGTAGCCTGTGAGAAAGACCCGATCAAGTGATGGAGCGCTCAGCACTCAAGGAGTTACTGGCCGCAAAGGCATGGATTTTTTTTAGGGTGTATTATGGCCACACAAAGGGGATGCCGCTGTGAAATTCTAGGCATTATCAAGTGCTTGTCAAATTGTGAATGAGTGACTGATGTAGTGTGTACAGCCTGCACAAAAAAACAAAGCAGAGCTCATGCCTTTCAAGCGACTTCAAAAAAGAGTCTCATCATGCAGCCTTACAATGTATTAAAAATCAAAACATATAGCCCAACGTTTGTAGCACAACTAAAGTTACATTAATAACTCTAAATTAAGCATATAGGAGTGGCTATTTCTTTGTTAACCGCTCAACACAGAATAGCCGCATGTGCTCACTCCCTTCATTGTTTGGAGAAAATATCCTTTCTATTTTATTCAGCTTTGTTCAATGGTATTTTTCATACTATAAATTAATGCCACAGAATTCTAAGCAAATCTTGTCTGCTAAATGAACTAGTGTAGCCCACAGCCATTTAGAATAGCCAGATAAGAACATAAGGACAACTCAGAGTATGCTGTTCTTCTGAAATAGACTACATTTTCTTCATATCATGCTTCTTTAGACCTGTCTAAAATAAATCATGGATTTAATGTGAAGGTGTAGGATACGATACATAGATTTATTAGACTTTTAAAATGTAGATGTTCCAAAGGTCTGCATCAGTGTCTTTCTTGTAGGCTGTGGGAGCCAGGAAATGCTAAAAGCGTTTATGTTAATTAACGATCAATTACCGTGAGACCGACAGTTATTTGCTTAACAATCACCGGCTGACGAAATTTCGTGACTGCCACAGCCCTACTCATAGAGCATTCACAAACACCCCCGGGATGCTGAGCCCCACACAGAGCCTCCATGGCTCCATTCCCAGAAAGTCCAATCCCCCAAACCTCAGATGGTAGAAACCAGATACCCGTAACATGGTGAACAGGGAAAACATGAAGTTTTCAGAGATTCTTTCTTTCATAGTTAATATTAACATCCATAGCAGGGTGTATGCTGAAAACATCCTGACCTGGATTCTATGTAGGAGTGAAAGGGGGGGAAAGAATGAAAGGAAAGGAAGAGAGGGAAGAGAAGAGGAAGGAAATGGCTCTGTCAGTGTGCTTGTCTGCTGTGTGGAGTCATGTTGAGGAGTTTGGCCGGAGATTTGAGCAGTTGTGTGGTCTGGAGACCACATATTGAGTGTCTCGGTCTTGACTCGGTCTCTGACAATTATCAGCTTCCATTCAGTCGGCGCATAAAACCGCTCAGACAATTAGACAGCTAAATTGGGCCGTAGGGGACCTCTGTCATTTTTAAAATTCCATGTATGTGTGTTCGGGTGTGTGTGTTTGACTCTGTATGGATGTGTGTCTGTGTTTCATTTAAACTGACCTCATTTCATTTACCTAGGGTTAAATGGCATCCAATAACAGTACACTCCTAGAAAAAAGGGTTCCAAAAGGGTTCTTTGGTTGTCCCCATAGGAGAACCTACCTGGAACCGAAAGGGTTCTATTTGGAACCAAACAGGGTTCTTAAAAGGATTATCCTATGGGGACAGCCGAATAACCCTTTTGGGTTCTCGATAGAAGAGTGTAGTACTAGCACACAGCTCTGTCCACTGTCTAGCTTGGTCAATACTTTACAGCTAGCTACATGTTAGATGTAGCCAAGTGCTGTTAGGCTGTACTAGCAGTAAACACTTTTAGACAACACAGAGATTAATGTAGACCTGAATATTGTCATGAGAGATGGGAAATGCCTTAGATGAGTCTGGCCCAGCTGAATGTGTACAGCCAGTCAGGAAACAGACACACAAACACATGACGTACACCCCAAACTCCCACTGCTCCAGATCCTGCAGTAACGCAAACACAAGCCAAGGGAAAGGGGGATACCTAGTCAGTTGTACAACTGAATGCTTTCAACTGAAATGTGTCTTCCGCATTTAACCCAATCAGAGAGGTGTGGGGGGGCTGCCTAATTTCGACATCCACATCTTCGGAGCCCGGGGTTTACTGCCTTGCTCAGGGGCAGAACAACATGTTTTGACTTTGTCAGCTCGGGGATTCAATCCAGCAACCTTTCGGTTACTGGCCCAACCCTGTAACCACTAGGCTACCTGCCACCCCAAGGAGTGTGTGTGTGCTTGTATGTGTGTGTGTGAGGGATCATCCAACAAGACAAATGGATCGAAGCATGAAGCGAAGAGTAAACATCAGTATGATGAAGATGATGACTAAGGAGTCCTAGAGTGATACCATTGCCTAATCCCTCCAACCATCTCCCCCTGCCGCCTTATGTGTGATCTGCCTGGTAAAGTGATCACCGTGGCGGTAAGGCCGGGGCAGTCAGATTCTCATAAAAGCAGAGTAAACACAGATGTTGATGTTGTTGTGCCAGGCAGCTGAAGGCCGAGGGCAGACACCAGAACTCTGTTATTATGATTCTACAACACACTGTTTCTCTTTAGAACAGAACGATCAGATGGTGCTAGTGCAGTAGTGTTTGTGTTTGTGTGTGTGTGTGTGTGTGTGTGTGTGTGTGTGTGTGTGTGTGTGTGTATGTGTGTGTGTGTGTGTGTGCGTGTGTCTGTGTGTGTGTGTGTGTGTGGTAGAGGCCCCACACAAGGGGTTAGGTCTAGACCTAATCTGCTCCCCAGTTTGTCCGTTAAGTTGTAACTGTAAATGGCAGAGGGCGTAGCCCTTTCCTCCAATCAAATGACCTAGTGGCCTCACGGGTGGAATGTTGTTAATATTTTAATAAGCCACTGAAAATCAGATGTTTCTATGTTAAGCGGTTTTGATATATTTCAGTGGTCTGTGATGTATATGAGGTGGAATATTGGGATGCAATCTCAAGATGGAATACATTTCAACTCCATATCATACATGGTACAGGTGTATTCTTCAATTTAAGCCCATAACCATGTGTGATGTGTATACTTTTGTCTCAAAGTAGATTTGTTTAAGACTACCAAGAAACGCTCTGTGTGACCCTGATTTAGCCCACTGCAGTAAAAGGTTAAACTCAAGTTACCTGGGGAGCCAATTTTAGCGGCCAGTATCGCTTTCATGGGAGTATTGCTTTCTTGCACAATTCCATAGTCTATTACTATGTTCTTTATTCAGTATCAGTACCTTAGTAAATTACCTGACCTTAACCCTCCCCTCTCTCCCCCTTTACAGACAGTAAGGCCATCGTGGATGGGAACCTGAAGCTTATCCTGGGTCTGATCTGGACTCTGATCCTGCACTACTCCATCTCAATGCCCATGTGGGAGGACGAGGACGATGAGGACGCCAAGAAGCTGACCCCCAAGCAGAGGCTGCTGGGATGGATCCAGAACAAGGTGCCCCAGCTGCCCATCAACAACTTTCACCGTGACTGGAGGGATGGCAAGGCTCTGGGAGCCCTGGTTGACAACTGTGCCCCAGGTAAGAGCTGATCCAGGATCTGTGACTCATCCTGTTCTTAGACTCTGCTGGCTTGGAGCTGATTCAGAAACAGTTTAGTGTTAGTTAATTTCAGTGGAAGGATGTCAGGGCCCTGGGGGCACTGATTGACAACTGTGCCCCAGGTAAGGCATCGAGGAGCAGTTTGAGTGCAGATTGTCAGTCTGTAAGAACTGCAAGAGCTTTGTAAGAGCTGATTCAAGATGTGAACATTCATTTGTTGACAGTCGTCTTCCAGGTTGCAACTCATTTGAGAGCTGTTTGAGGGTTGATTAATCGTCCATACTATTCACAGTACTCTAAACACTAACCTCAGCCATAATTCCAAGTATGTGTCACAGAGAAGTTCCAGAGAAACTCCAGTGTTTTGACACAGTCTTGTTGAAACACTAAGCCTAATGAGTCCAGGTCACGGGTAGGGGTTATGTACTTTCTGGCCTGTCTAACTGGGGGGCTTGGTTGAAGACAATGAGAATGTTTATTTTTGGTGAGTGTATGCATGGCATGTTCTGTGGGATGGGGGTAGAGGTAATGGTGC
>NW_027259353.1:0-33720 GCF_045791955.1 Oncorhynchus clarkii lewisi
ACCACTAGACTACCTGCTCTAGCCACTAGGCTACCTGACTCTAACCACTAGACTACCTGCTCTAACCACTAGGCTACCTGCGCTAACCACTAGACTACCTGCCTTTAACCACTAGACTACCTGCTCTAGCCACTAGGCTATCTGACTCTAACCACTAGGCTACCTGCTCTAACCACTAGGCTACCTGCCTCTAACCACTAGACTACCTGCCGCCCCATTTCTTATGAAGCAAGCTCAATGACGCATTTTTTGCTTAGCTAGCTATCTACATGCTAGCTATATACATGCCAAATGGATAGGTTACCTTCACGTATCTGAAATGACACGATCAATTGATGTTTACTGATCATAAAGCAGCGACTTGCTGTTTCAGTCTGTCTGATGAAAGAGATAAATGTGGAATAATCTGAAATATGTAGTTCTGAAACCTTCACGATGATATTATAAATAAACAATTATACGATTTATTTAACAATTCTTTGTCAATGGTTTTAGGAGTCAAATCGTTTCCTGTAGTTTAATTTCCTTTTATGGGTACATAGAGAATTCAGACCGCTATAGTTGCAGTCTTTCTAAGCCACAACACAATAGAACCCGTGTTAAAACCCTCTGAAAGAGTCTTCAGGGTAATAATGACTTGAGGATATAATAATTCAGGGGAAGTGCCTGATTGGCTGATGCTAGTCAAATCAACGGGGGACTGAGTACATGGGATTAATTCAGATTTTGTGTTAATCATTTTCACCTTGGGAACTCTCTCTCTCTTCCATCCTTTAAGATTATTATAAGGAGACAATTTAAACAACAAAAATGGAGTCCTGGTAATTGTGGCCCTGGGCTCTGTCTGTCTCACCAGAGGGAGTAGAGTAGATGCTGTTAGCCTATAAACTAGTAAATCTGGTAAAACACACACACACACACACACACACACACACATACACATACACATACACACACACACACACACACACACACACACACACACACACACACACACACACACACACACACACACACACACACACACACACACATACACATACACACACACACACACACACACACACACACACACACACACACACACACACACACACACACACGCACTCAAGCACACACACACACACACACACACACACACACACACACACACACACACACACACACACACACACACACACACACACACACACACTCAACACACACACACACACACACACACACACACACACACACACACACACACACACACACACACACACACGCACACACACACGCACTCAAGCACACACACACACACACACACACACACACACACACACACACACACACACACACCGTAAACAATGACAAATACAGTCCAAAGTGTCGTGACACATATCTGTCGAAATCAGAAAGTATTCATTAGATTTTTTAACACATTTTGTTGATTAAATTGATTAGATTTAGATTTAGTGTCGATGATCTTCACACAATATCCCATAATATCAAGGTAAAAAAAAAATGTTATACAACAATAAAAGCTGAAATGTCAATAGGTATTCCAGCCCTTTGTTTGGGAGTACACACGTGGGAGTACACACGTGGGAGTACACACGTGGGAGTACACACGTGGGAGTACACACGTGCTTCACAAATCGCATAATAAGTAGCATAAACTCACTCTGGCTCAATAATAATAACGACAAATAATTTTGCTCTTTATTTAACCATCTTACATATAAAACCTTATTTGTTCATTTCAAATTGTGAATAACCACAGGAAAACGAGAATGGTGTGTTTGAAAGGAAGTACATAACTGGGCAAAGTATTTTTTTAATATATCCTTTATTTTACTAGACAAGTCAGTTTAATAACAAATTATGATTTACAATGATGGCCTAGGAACAGTGCCTTGTTCAGGGGCAGAACAACAGATGTTTACGTTGTCAGGTCGGGGATGCAATCTAGCAACTTTTCGGTTACTGGCCCAACGCTCTAACCACTAGGCTGCCTGCCGCTCCTAATGTTGGATTGTATCAGTCTTAAATCATATTCCACACCACACAGTCCGTGCCTGTATTTAGTTTTCATGCTAGTGAGGGACAAGAATCCACTCTCATATAAGGTGTATTTACAGTTGAAGTCGGAAGTTTACATACACTTCGGTTGGAGTCATTAAAATTTATTGCGACTAGGGGGCGATATTTAAATTTTTGGATGAAAAACGTTCCCGTTTTAAACAAGGTATTTTGTCACGAAAAGATGCTCAACTATGCATATAATTCACAGCTTTGGATAGAAAACACTCTGACGTTTCCAAAACTGCAAAGATATTGTCTGTGAGTGCAACAGAACTGATATTACAGGCGAAACCCAGATTAAAATCCAATCAGGAAGTGCCACATTTTTTGAAACCGCCTCATGCCAATGACTCCTTATATGGCTATGAATGAGCTACGAATGAGCTTACGTTTTCTACGTATTCCCCAAGGTGTCTACAACATTGTGACGTCTTTTTACGCATTTCTGTTGAAGAATGGCTGTAAGGGACCATATATAGCATGTGGTCACATGGTGTCTCCCGCAGAAAATCTTGCGTAAAATACTGAGGTAGCCATTTTTCCAATCGCTTCTTATGAGAAACCAATTGCATCGATGGACATATTATCGAATATATATGTTAAAAACACCTTGAGGATTGATCCTAAACAACGTTTGCCGTGTTTCTGTCGATATTATGGAGCTAATTTGGAAAAAAAGTTTGGCGTTGTAGTGGTAGCATTTTCCGGTCGATTTCTCAGCCAAGCATGATGAACAAACGGGAGCTATTTCGCCTACAAAAATTATCTTTTTGGAAAAAAGGAACATTTGCTGTCTAACTGGGAGTCTCCTGAGTGAAAACATCCGAAGTTCTTCAAAGGTAAATTATTTAATTTGGTTGCTTTTCTTATTTTCGTGAAAATGTTGCCTGCTGCCAGCAGAGCCTAGCATAGCATTATGCCATGATAAACTTACACAAATGCTTGTCTAGCGTTGGCTGTAACGCATATTTTGAAAATCTGAGATGACAGTGTTGTTAACAAAAGGCTAAGCTGTGTCTCAATATTTCATTTGCGATTTTCATGAATAGGAAGTTTCTAGAAGTATTTATGTCCGCTGCGTTATGCTAATTCGTTTGAGGCTATGATTACGATCCCGGATCTTGGATTGCTAGTCGCAAAAGGTTTTAAACATGTTTTTCAACCACACCACAAATTTCTTGTAAACAAACTATAGTTTTGGTTAGGACATCTACTTTATGCATGACAAAAGTCATTTTTTCAACAATTGTTTACAGACAGATTATTTAACTTATATTTCAGAGGCTGCAGACCTCCTGTACTTGGAACAGGAGGTTATATTGTCGTCACGGCTTTATATAGGAAGGGAGAGGAGGGCGTGTTTCAGAAGTTTTCAAATCAAATCAAATTTTATTTGTCACATACACATGGTTAGCAGATGTTAATGCGAGTGTAGCGAAATGCTTGTGCTTCTAGTTCCGACAATGCAGTAATAACCAAAGAGTAATCTAGCTAACAATTCCAAAACTACTACCTTATACACACAAGTGTAAAGGGATAAAGAATATGTACATAAAGATATATGAATGAGTGATGGTACAGAGCGGCATAGGCAAGATGCAGTAGATGGTATCGAGTACAGTATATACATATGAGATGAGTATGTAAACAAAGTGGCATTGTTAAAGTGGCTAGTGATACATGTATTACATAAAGATGCAGTAGATGATATAGAGTACAGTATATACGTATACATATGAGATTAATAATGTAGGGTATGTAAACATTATATTAAGTAGCATTGTTTAAAGTGGCTAGTGATACATTTTACATCAATTCCCATCAATTCCCATTATTAAAGTGGCTGGAGTTGAGTCAGTGTGTTGGCAGCAGCCACTCAATGTCAGTGTTGGCTGTTTAACAGTCTGATGGCCTTGAGATAGAAGCTTTGATGCACCTGTACTGACCTCGCCTTCTGGATGATAGCGGGGTGAACAGGCAGTGGCTCGGGCGGTTTTTGTCCTTGATGTGCAAAACTGATAGAGACATACCCAAAGCGACTTACAGCTGTAATCGCAGCAAAAGGTGGCGCTACAAAGTATTAACTTAAGGGGGCTGAATAATTTTGCACGCCCAATTTTTCAGTTTTTGATTTGTTAAAAAAGTTTGAAATATCCAATAAATGTCGTTCCACTTCATGATTGTGTCCCACTTGTTGTTGATTCTTCACAAAAAAATACAGTTTTATATCGTTGTTTGAAGCCTGAAATGTGGCAAAAGGTCGCAAAGTTCAAGGGGGCCGAATACTTTCGCAAGGCACTGTAGGTATTCCTCTTGTCCAGATGGGTTAGGGCAGTGTGCAGTGTGGTTGAGATTGCATCGTCTGTGGACCTATTTGGGCGGTAAGCAAATTGGAGTGGGTTTAGGGTGTCAGGTAGGGTGGAGGTGATATGATCCTTGACTAGTCTCTCAAAGCACTTCATGATGACGGAAGTGAGTGCTACGGTAGTCGTTAATTAAAACCTCTTACTTCTACCCCCTCCTTTTTTGAAAATTCTGTTAAAAATCGCGCAACTTTTCAGCGTCCTGCTACTCATGCCAGGAATATAGTATATGCATATGATTAGTATGTGTGGATAGAAAACACTCTGAAGTTTATAAAACTGGTTAAATCACGGCTGTGACTATAACAGATCGTGTGTTTCATTGAAAAACGCAAGAAAAACTGCTCTCTGAAAGCAAAAAATAATTTCCATAAGTCACTTCCACCAGTTGTTAAAAGAGAACAGAATTTAATGGGAATCTGCCTGCAATTCATACAAATTCCACACGATGGCGCCATTGTCCTAATTTTCAATTGAATTAATTGTTGGAAAATCCTTCTGTCTGACCTCCATTTTCCCAGTCTTCACCCGGATGCAGTTGAGGGAGAGATCAGACGGCATTGTTTTTGAAGTGAAGACCTATTGAAGAGACATCGCCCTGTAATCATTTTGATAGATTATAAACGTTTACTAATACCTAAAGTTGGATTACAAAAGGATTTCGAAGTGTTTTGTGAAAGTTTATCGTCGACTTTTTTAATTTTAAAAAATTACGCAGCGTTTAAAAACGATGATTTTTTCTGAATGACACAACTTCCATACAAAGCTATTTTGGGAATATATGGACCGATTTAAACGAAAAAAAGACCCAATAGTGATGTTTATGGGGCATATAGGAGTGCCAAGAAAGAAGCTCGTCTAAGGTAATGAATGTTTTATATTTTATTTCTGCGTTTTGGGTAGCGCCGGCTATCGCAAAATCTGTTGTTTACGTGTCGAGCTGGCATTTTGGGGGGTGCATGCTATCAGATAATAGCTTCTGATGCTTTCGCCGAAAAGCATTTTAAAAATCTGACTTGCTGGCTAGGTTCACAACGAGTGTAGCTTTAATTCAATACCCTGCTTGTGAATTTTGATCAAAGATTGAGTTGTAACGAGTACATTTAGCATTTAGCGTAGCGCATTTGCATTTCCAGGGGCATACTTGGGACGTCTGCGTGTCAAGTATTCTCAAGAAGTTAAGCTCAGTTACCTTAGCTTTCTTGGGAACAGGAACAATGGTGGCCCTCCTGAAGCATGTGGGAACAACAGACTGGGATAAGGATTGATTGAATATGTCCGTAAACACACCAGCCAGCTGGTCTGCACATGCTCTGAGGGCGCGGCTGGGGATACTGTCTGGGCCTGCAGCCTTGCGAGGGTTAACACGTTTAAATGTTTTACTCACCTCGGCTGCAGTGAAGGAGAGTCCGCATGTTTTGGTTGCGGGCCGTGTCAGTGGCACTGTATTGTCCTCAAAGCAGGCAAAAAAGTTATTTAGTCTGCCTGGGAGCAAGGCATCCTGGTCGTTACAGTCCCTGATGTCCCTCTGGAATGCTACCCTTGCTCGGATTTCATCAACCTTGCTGTCAAGAGACTGGACATTGGTGAGAAGTATGCTAGGGAATGGTGCGCGATGTGCCCGTCTCCGGAGCCTGACCAGAAGACCGCTTCGTTTCCTTCTTTTACGACGTCTTTGTTTTGGGTCGCAGGCTGGGATCCATTCCGTTGTCCTGGTTGAAAGGCAGAACACAGGATCCGCTTCGGGAAAGTCATATTCCTGGTCGTACTGATGGTGAGTTCACGCTGCTCTTATATTCAGTAGTTCTTCTCGACTGTACGTAATGAAACCTAAGATGACCCATAGCCCATGTCCCATCACAGGGGCGGGCCACTGATTGAGCAGAGCCCTAACCTTATAAAAACCCAATTGTCACATTTTAGAAGCTAAAATCACATTTCGTCCCATGATGAATAATTTCATGTTCAAACATTTAAATTGAACAACAATTCCATGTGAATCCGATAACTCTGATGTGTAGACTTTCCACTGTAGAGTTTATGTCATCCTATCATTGATGAGAATGTCTCAGATGACAACCGAAGCACGATCAGGTGGACTGGGGACAGCAAGGAGTCATCAGGCCAGGTAGTCCTGAAGCATGGGCTCAGGTCCTCCAACATGGTTTACAAGATAAACCAGATAACCTACATTTATCTATTAAGGTTCAAATAAAATATAGAATCTGAGAGATTGAACGGTGCAAAGTTCAAGTCTGTCTGGTCGGTTTAATGCTCCCTCAATATGGAGAAGAAGACCGTCATCAAAGTCTTCTTTCCATGGGTGTCATGACAACCAAAACGTGAAGCAGCGCAGACCATGGAACAATACACACACCAGCCTCTCAAATATGCACAGGGAGGAGAGAGGGAGACACGAGAAAGGAGAGAAGGGGTAGGAGAGAGAATAAACACATTTGAGACTGTACAAACTTAAAACCCCAAGCAGAATTAGGACAAATCTAGCTAATTATCAAAATCTAGAAGAATAGCAAAAATATATTTTTTTAAAAACCAAGTAGTTCTCAAAACTTCCAAAACCTCAGAGAGATGAACTTGGAGAAAAGTAAATTCTGCCATCTGGTAAAGGGACTCTGCTCAATTACACAAACATAATCCCAGGACAGCCACACAATTAGACCCAACCGAATCATGAGAAAACAAAAAAGATGATTACTTGCACATTGGAAAGAATTAACAAAAAAACAGAGCACACTAGAATGCTATTTGGCCCTAAACAGAGAGTACACAGCGGCAGAATACCTGACCACTGTGACTGACCCAAACTGAAGGAAAGCTTTGACTATGTACAGACTCAGTAAATATAGCCTTGCTATTGAGAAATGCCTCCGTAGGCAGACCTGGCTTTCAAGAGAAGACAGGCTATGTGCACACTGCCCACAAAATGAGGTGGAAACGGAGATGCACTTCCTAACCTCCTGCCAAATGTATGACCATATTAGAGACAAATATTTCCCTCAGATTACACAGACCCACAAATAATTAAAAAACAAATCCAATTTTGATAAACTCCCATATCTACATATCCTTCCCTATAAGCATGTTAATGTTCAGTTGTCAGTTTGTTTGCTGTAATAGAGCATTGTATCTGGTCAAACAATATTTTTCCAGAAGTTTACTAAGAGTTGGTAACAGGCTGATTGGTCGGCTGTTTGAGCCAGTAAAGGAGTCTTTACTATTCTTAGGTAGTAGAATGACTTGAGCTTCCCTCCAGTCCTGAGGGCACACACTTTCTAGTTGGCCTATACTGAAGATATGGCAAATAGGAGTGGCAATATCGTTCGCTGTTATCCTCAGGACAAAGGAGAGAGGAGAGGAGAGGGGAGAAAGGAAAAAGAAGGATAGAGGAGATAGGAGAGATGAGAGAGGACAGAGGAGAGTGGAGAGGAGAGAAGATGGAGGAGAGGAGAGAGAGGAGAAAGGAGAGAGGAGAGACGAGAGAGGAGGAGAGACGAGAGAGGAGAGCACTGATAGATAAAGATAGAGAACTGCTAAATGAGAAGTGATCTGATCTAACAGAATACACACCCCCACCATCCCAAAAAGTCCCAACTGCCAAGCTATGGCCTAGTTTTTGTTGGTGTACGGCTGTGCTCTTAAACGTATGCACAGGCTAGGTAATTGGAGGAGCATTAGCCATACGTTTATGAGAAAGCATTCAGGCGTGTTCGCCAGCTTTTATGCTGCGCTGCCGCAGCGAGAGACCTCAATTAATCGCCGTGGAAATTGCCCGTTTCTAAAACGTGTAATTTCTCAGGAGGAAGTGACATATTTATGATATCCTGTCTGCCCGGACGCTTTGTTTCAGCCGGGCAAAACATGGGCTGGGGGGACAGAGCGGTTAAAGGAGGGAGAGAAGAAGAGTGGGACTTAGGGACAGAGCGGTTACAGGAGGGAGAGAAGAAGAGTGGGCTGGGGGGACAGAGCGGTTAAGGGAGGGAGAGAAGAAGAGTGGGCTGGGGGGACAGAGCGGTTAAGGGAGGGAGAGAAGAAGAGTGGGCTGGGGGGACAGAGCGGTTACGGGAGGGAGAAAAGAAGAGTGGGACAGAGGGAGGGAGAGAAGAAGAGCGGGACGGAGGGAGGGAGGGGCTGATAGAAGCAGTAGGGAGGGTAAAAGGGAGAGGGAAGAAAGATACTGTAGCTGAGAAGGAGAGAGGGAAATAGGAACAGAGAGAGGGAAATAGGAACAGAGACAGAGGGAAATAGGAACAGAGAGAGAAAGAGGAACAGATGGAGGGAAAGAGGAACAGAGAGAGGGAAATAGGAACAGAGAGAGGGAAAGAGGAACAGAGAGAGGGAAATAGGAACAGAGAGAGGGAAAGAGGAACAGAGAGAGATAGAGGAATAGAGAGGGAAAGAGGAACAGAGATAGGGAAAGAGGAACAGAGAAAGGGAAAGAGGAACAGAGAGGGAAAGAGGACCAGAGAGAGAAAGAGGAACAGAGAGAGGGAAAGAGGAACAGAGATAGGGAAATAGGAACAGAGAGAGGGAAAGAGGAACAGAGAGAGATAGAGGAACAGAGAGAGAAAGAGGAACAGAGAGAGGGAAACAGGAACAGAGAGAGAAAGAGGAACAGAGAGGGAAAGAGGAACAGAGAGAGGGAAATAGGAACAGAGAGAGGGAAATAGGAACATAGGAACAGAGAGAGGGAAAGAAGAACAGAGAGAGGGAAAGAAGAACAGAGAGAGAAAGAGGAACAGAGAGAGGGAAAGAGGAATAGAGAGAGAAAGAGGAATAGAGAGAGATAAATAGGAATAGAGAGGGGGAAAGAGGAATAGAGAGAGGGAAAGGGGAATATAGACAGGGAAAGAGGAATAGTGAGAGGGAAAGAGGAATAGAGAGAAAAAGAGGAATAGAGAGAGAGAAAGAGGAATAGAGAGAGGGAAAGATGAATAGTGAGAGGGAAATAGGAATATTGAGAGGGAAAGAGGAATAGAGCGAAGGAAAGTGGAATAGAGAGAAGGAAAGAGGAATATAGAGAGAAAAAAGGAATAGAGAGAGGGAAAGAGGAATAGAGAGAGAAAAAAAGGAATAGAGGGAGAAAGAGGAATAGAGAGAGGGAAAGAGGAATAGAGAGAGGTAAAGAGGAATAGAGAGGGAAATAGGAATAGTGAGGGAAAGAGGAACAGAGAGGGATAGAGGAATAGAGATAGAACGAGTAATAGAGAGAGGGAAAGAGGAATAGAGAGAGTGAACGAGGAATAGAGATGGAAAGAGGAATAGAGAGGGAAAGATGAATAGAGAGAGGGAAAGAGGAACAGAGAGGGAAAGAGGAATAGTGAGAGGGAAAGAAGAATAGAGAGAGGGAAAGATGAAAAGAGAGAGGGAAAGAGGAATAGAGAGAGGGAAAGAGGAACAGAGAGAGAAAGAGGAATAGAGAGGGAAAGAGGAACAGAGAGAGGGAAAGAGGAACAGAGGGAAATAGGAATACAGAGAGAAAGAGGAATAGAGAGAGGGAAAGGATAGTTAAGGTAAGAAGTCCAGACAGACACACAGAGATTAGGATGGAAGGATGGAAGGATGGAGGGATGGAAGGATGGAGGGATGGAAGGATGGAGGGATGGAAGGATGGAGGGATGGAGGGATGGAAGGATGGAAGGATGGAGGGATGGAAGGGTGGAGGGATGGAAGGATGGAAGGATGGAGGGATGGAAGGATGGAAGGATGGAGGGATGGAAGGATGGAAGGATGGAGGGATAGAGGGATGGAGGGATGTAGGGATGGAAGGATGAAAGGATGGAGGGATGGAAGGATGGAAGGATGGAAGGATGGAGGGGTGGAAGGATGGAGGGATGGAAGGATGGAGGGATGGAAGGATGGAAGGATGGAGGGATGGAAGGATGGAGGGATGGAAGGATGGATGGAGGGATGGAAAGATGGAGGGATGGAAGGATGGAGGGATGGAAGGATGGAAGGATGGAAGGATGGAGGGATGGAAGGATGGAGGGATGGAAGGATGGAGGGATGGAAGGATGGAAGAATGGAAGGATGGAAGGATGGAAGGATGGAGGGATGGAAGGATGGAAGGATGGAGGGATGGAGGGATGGAAGGATGGAGAGATGGAAGGATGGAAGGATGGAGGAGGGATGGAAGGATGGAGGGATGGAGGGATGGAAGGATGGAGAGATGGAAGGATGGAGGGATGGAAGGATGGAGGGATGGAAGGATGGAAGGATGGAGGGATGGAAGGATGGAAGGATGTAGGGATGGAGGGATGGAAGGATGGAGGGATGGAAGGATGGAGGGATGGAAGGATGGAGGGATGGAAGGATGGAAGGATGGAGGGATGGAAGGATGGAAGGATGTAGGGATGGAGGGATGGAAGGATGGAGGGATGGAAGGATGGAGGGATGGAGGGATGGAAGGATGGAAGGATGGAGGGATGGAAGGATGGAGGGATGGAGGGATGGAAGGATGGAAGGATGGAAGGATGGAAGGATGTAGGGATGGAAGGATGGAAAGATGGAGGGATGGAAGGATGGATGGATGGAGGGATGGAAGGATGGAGGGATGGAAGGATGGAAGGATGGAAGGATGGAGGGGTGGAAGGATGGAGGGATGGAAGGATGGAGGGATGGAAGGATGGAAGGATGGAGGGATGGAAGGATGGAGGGATGGAAGGATGGAGGGATGGAGGGGTGGAGGGATGGAAGGATTGAGGGATGGAAGGATGGAGGGATGGAGGGATGGAAGGATGGAGAGATGGAAGGATGGAGGGATGGAAGGATGGAGGGATGGAAGGATGGAGGGATGGAAGGATGGAAGGATGTAGGGATGGAGGGATGGAAGGATGGAGGGATGGAAGGATGGAGGGATGGAAGGATGGAGGGATGGAAGGATGGAAGGATGGAGGGATGGAAGGATGGAAGGATGTAGGGATGGAGGGATGGAAGGATGGAGGGATGGAAGGATGGAGGGATGGAGGGATGGAAGGATGGAAGGATGGAGGGATGGAAGGATGGAGGGATGGAAGGATGGAGGGATGGAGGGATGGAGGGATGGAAGGATGGAAGGATGGAGGGATGGAAGGATGGAAGGATGGAAGGATGGAGGGATGGAAGGATGGAGGGATGGAAGGATGGAAGGATGGAGGGATGGAAGGATGGAGGGATGGAAGGATGGAAGGATGGAAGGATGGAGGGATGGAAGTATGGAGGGATGGAAGGATGGAAGGATGGAAGGATGGAGGGATGGAAGGATGGAAGGATGGAGGGATGGAAGGATGGAGGGATGGAAGGATGGAGGGATGGAAGGATGGAGGGATGGAAGGATGGAAGGATGGAGGGATGGAAGGATGGAAGGATGTAGGGATGGAGGGATGGAAGGATGGTGGGATGGAACGATGGAGGGATGGAGGGATGGAAGGATGGAAGGATTGAAGGATGGAGGGATGGAAGGATGGAAGGATGGAGGGACGGAGGGATGGAAGGATGGAGGGATGGAAGGATGGAGGGGTGGAAGGATGGAGGGGTGGAAGGATGGAGGGATGGAGGGGTGGAGGGATGGAAGGATTGAGGGATGGAAGGATGGAGGGATGGAGGGATGGAAGGATGGAGAGATGGAAGGATGGAGGGATGGAAGGATGGAGGGATGGAAGGATGGAGGGATGGAAGGATGGAAGGATGTAGGGATGGAGGGATGGAAGGATGGAGGGATGGAAGGATGGAGGGATGGAAGGATGGAGGGATGGAAGGATGGAAGGATGGAGGGATGGAAGGATGGAAGGATGTAGGGATGGAGGGATGGAAGGATGGAGGGATGGAAGGATGGAGGGATGGAGGGATGGAAGGATGGAAGGATGGAGGGATGGAAGGATGGAGGGATGGAAGGATGGAGGGATGGAGGGATGGAGGGATGGAAGGATGGAAGGATGGAGGGATGGAAGGATGGAAGGATGTAGGGATGGAAGGATGGAAAGATGGAGGGATGGAAGGATGGAGGGATGGAGGGATGGAAGGATGGAGGGATGGAAGGATGGAAGGATGGAAGGATGGAGGGATGGAAGGATGGAAGGATGGAGGGATGGAAGGATGGAGGGATGGAAGGATGGAAGGATGGAAGGGTGGAAGGATGGAGGGATGGAAGGATGGAAGGATGGAGGGATGGAAGGATGGAGGGATGGAAGGATGGAAGGATGGAAGGGTGGAGGGATGGAAGTATGGAGGGATGGAAGGATGGAGGGATGGAAGGATGGAAGGATGGAAGGATGGAGGGATGGAAGGATGGAAGGATGGAGGGATGGAAGGATGGAGGGATGGAGGGATGGAAGGATGGAAGGATTGAAGGATGGAGGGATGGAAGGATGGAAGGATGGAGGGACGGAGGGATGGAAGGATGGAGGGATGGAAGGATGGAAGGATGGAGGGGTGGAAGGATGGAGGGGTGGAAGGATGGAGGGATGGAGGGGTGGAGGGATGGAAGGATTGAGGGATGGAAGGATGGAGGGATGGAAGGATGGAGGGATGGAGGGACGGAGGGATGGAAGGACGGAGGGATGGAAGGATGGAGGGATGGAAGGATGGAGGGATGGAAGGATGGAGGGGTGGAAGGATGGAGAGGTGGAAGGATGTAGGTGAAGAGAGGTCCTGTTGTGTCTCTCTGTGCCCATCCGTGTGTGATCTCTCTGTCTCTCTCTCTAACCCACACACACACATGCACGCACGCACACACCATGTGTGTCTGCACGTTGGCTTCCTGAGTCCTGGCCTGGTCACAGATGTCTCTGTGTCACAGCGCTCTGGTCAACATGCACACTGACACAAACCACAGGTACTGCACTGACAGAGACATAGTGTGTGTGTGTGTGTGTGTGTGTGTGTGTGTGTGTGTGTGTGTGTGTGTGTCTTTCCGGTCAGATTGTATAACTCATATGTCAACGTGTAATGTCTGACAGAGTCTTGTTGTAATGTCATGTTGCTGCTGACGAGACACACCATGGCAGGTGTCATCGCTGTGGGGGTCCTGGTTACATCAGAGTGAAGGGCAAACGGTTCAGGCAGTTGATCGGGCAGCTATAAAGCCACAGGGGTCCTGACGTGGTAAATAAGACATCAGAGAAACCGCCATACACCCCTGACCAGTCTGTCACTACACCAACAACTATGTTGTGTGTGTGTGTGTGTGTGTGTGTGTGTGTGTGTGTGTGTATTGGTGTGTGTGTATCGGTGTGTGTGTATCGGTATGTGTGTGTGTGTGTGTGTGTGTGTGTGTGTGTGTGTGTGTGTGTGTGTGTGTGTGTGTGTGTGTGTATCGGTATGTGTGTGTGTGTATTTGTGTGTGTGTGTATCGGTGTGTGTGTATCGGTGTGTGTGTGTGTATTTGTGTGTGTGTGTATCGGTGTGTGTGTGTGTGTAGCTGTGTGGGTGTGTATGCGTGTATTGGTGTGTGTGTATCGGTGTGTGTGTATCGGTATGTGTGTGTGTGTGTGTGTGTGTGTGTGTGTGTGTGTGTGTGTGTGTGTGTGTATCGGTATGTGTGTGTGTGTGTGTGTGTGTGTGTGTGTAGGTAGCCTACCTCTGCAGTAGGGCAGGGGGAAGTCCCATGCTGCGGTCCCAGCAGACGTAGCCAGACAGGACAGCGTGGTGTGACCCTCCAACACGTAGCCGGGGCTGCAGCTGTACCTGATCTTCTCTCCAATGTTAAAGGTTGAGCCCTGTTGAAGACCGTTGACCAGCTGGCCTGGGTTACCACAGGTATAACTGGGTAGAGCTGGGAGGAGAGGGAGAGAGAGAGAGGGTTACCACAGGTATAACTGTGTAGAGCTGGGAGGAGAGGGAGAGAGGGAGAGAGAGAGAGAGAGAGAGGTTAACACAGGTATAACTAGGTAGAGCTGGGAGGAGAGAGAGAGAGGGAGAGAGAGAGAGGTTACCACAGGTATAACTAGGTAGAACTGGGAGGAGAGAGAGAGAGAGGGGTTACCACAGGTATAACTAGGTAGAGCTGGGAGGAGAGAGAGAGAGGTTAACACAGGTGTAACTAGGTAGAGCTAGGAGGAAAGAGTGAGATTACCACATGTGTAACACACACACACAGATACACACACACAGAGGGTAGTGGGTACGGCCCAGTACATCAAGCTCTCTGCCACCCAGGACCTCTTTACCAGGCAGTGTCCTAAAAATTGTCAAAGACTCTAGCCACCCCTGTCATAGACTGTTCTCTCTGCTTCCACACGGCAAACGGTACCGGAGCGCCAAGTCTAGGACTAAAAAGCTCCTCAACAGCTTCTACCCCCAAGCAATAATACTCCTGAACAGCTAATCAAATCAAAGGACTTTTACGCTGCTACTTTCTGTTTATTATCTATTATCTATATATCTATATATATATATATATATATATATATATATGTATCTAAGTCACTTTAACTTTAACTTCTCTAGGGTAGGGGGCAGCATTTGGAATTTTGGATGAAATGCGTGCCCAAAATAAACGGCCTTCTACTCGGACCCGGAAGATAGGATATGCATATAATTAGGATATTTGGATGGAAAACACTCTAAAGTTTCCAAAACTGTTAAAATCATGTCGCCGAAAACCTGAGAAAAATCCGTAATAGGATTTTTTTTGTTGTTGTAGTTTTCTATTCAATGCCATTACAGTATCCATTGACTTAGGACTCAAATTGCAGTTCCTATGCCTTCCACTAGATGTCAACAGTCTTGAGAATTTTTTTCAGGCTTGTATTCTGATAAATGAGGGAGTAAGACCAGTCTGAATGAGTGGACCCTGACGTGTCACAGAGCTTTTTCATGCGCGCGACCAGAGAGAGTGCCTTTCTTGTTTACCTTTTATATTGATGACGTTTTTTGTCCGGTTTAAATATTATCGATTACTTAGGCAACCTGAGGGTTGAATATAAACATCGTTTGACATGTTTCTATGAACTTTACGGATACAATTTGGATTATTTTGTCTGCCTGTTGTGACTGCGTTTGAGCCTGTGGATTACTGAAGAAAACACACAAGCAAAACGAAGGTTGTTGGATATATAAGAGAGACTTTATCGAACAAAGGGAACATTTATTGAATAAATGAATGTCTTCTGAGTACCACCATATGAAGATCATCAAAGGTAAGTGATTCATATTATCTCTATTTCTGACTAGTGTAACTCTTCTACTTGGCTGGTTACTGTTCGTAATGATTTGTCTGCTGGGTGCTGTTCTCAGATAGTTGTAAGGTATGCTTTAATTTCCTAGCTTTTGCCGTAAAGCATTTTTGAAGTTAATCTTTAAACCTATGTAAAATAGCTGTATCTTTTCTGAATTTTTATAATGACTATTTCTGTATTTGAATTTGGCGCTCTGCAATCTCACTGGATGTTGGTCAGGTGGGACGCTAGTGAGATTAAAGGAGAAGAGACAGCTAGAGAGGTTAAAGGAGTAGAGACAGCTAACCCACAAACCCTAGAGAGAGAGAGGTTAATGGAGAAGAGACAGCTAACCCACATACCCTAGAGAGGTTAAAGGAGAAGAGACAGCTAACCCACATACCCTAGAGAGGTTAAAGGAGAAGAGACAGCTAACCCACATACCCTAGAGTGGTTAAAGGAGAAGAGACAGCTAACCCACATACCCTAGAGAGGTTAAAGGAGAAGAGACAGCTAACCCACATACCCTAGAGAGGTTAAAGGAGAAGAGATAGCTAACCCACATACCCTAGAGAGGTTAAAGGAGAAGAGACAGGTAACCCACATACCCTAGAGAGGTTAAAGGAGAAGAGACAGCTAACCCACATACCCTAGTGAGGTTAAAGGAGAAGAGACAGCTAACCCACATACCCTAGAGAGGTTAAAGGAGAAGAGACAGCTAACCCACATACCCTAGAGAGGTTAAATGAGAAGAGACAGCTAACCCACATACCCTAGAGAGGTTCAAGGAGAATAGACAGCTAACCCACATACCCTAGAAAGGTTAAAGGAGAAGAAGGTCAACAGACAGCCTGGACCCAGACCTGACGTACTGTAGCAGAAATATGGACACACACACTCAAACACACACTCACACACACACACACACACACTAAACATCAGGTCAACAGACAGCCTGGACCCAGACCTGACGTACTGTAGCAGAAATATGGACACACACACTCACACACACACACACACACACACACACACACACACACACACACACACACACACACACACACACACACACACACACACACACACACACACACACACACACACACACACACACACAGCGTTTCATGTTCCCTCCTCATCCTCTCCTCCTCTCTTCTTCCTCCTCTTACTGACAGAAACACAGTAAACAAGTAGGAGACATAATAATTGAGATTGACTTGTAGAGAAAAGAGACAGAGCAAACGAGGAAGATCTACAGCTGCACCATTGAGAGCATCTTGACTGGCTGCATCATCACTTGGTAGATCAACTGCTTGGCATCCGACCGTAAGGAGCTACAGATGGTAGTGTGTGTGGCCCAGTACATCACTGGGGTTGAGATCCCTGCAATCCAGAAACTCTATACCAGGCGGTGTCAGAGGAAGGCCCTAACAATTGTCAAAGACTCCAGCCTCCCAAGTCATAAACTGTTCTCTCTTTTCACACAGCAAGCTGGACTGGTGCACCTTGTCTGTAACCAACAGACTGTAACCAACAGTCTGTAACCAACAGACTGTAAACAACAGTCTGTAACCAACCGTCTGTAACCAACAGACTGTAACCAACAGTCTGTAACCAACAGTCTGTAATCAACAGTCTGTAACCTGTAACCAACAGTATGTAACCAACACTGTGTAACCAACAGTCTGCAATCAACAGTCTGTAACCAACAGTATGTAACCAACAGTCTGTAATCAACAGTCTGTAACCAACAGTCTGTAACCAACAGTCTGTAACCAACAGTCTGTAACCAACAGTCTGTAATCAACAGTCTGTAACCAACAGTCTGTAATCAACAGTCTGTAATCAACAGTCTGTAACCAACAGTCTGTAACCAACCGTCTGTAATCAACAGTCTGTAACCAACAGTCTGTAATCAACAGTCTGTAACCAACAGTCTGTAACCAACAGTCTGTAACCAACAGTCTGTAATCAACAGTCTGTAACCTGTAACCAACAGTATGTAACCAACAGTCTGTAACCAACAGTCTGTAACCAACAGTCTGTAATCAACAGTCTGTAACCAACAGTCTGTAACCAACAGTATGTAACCAACAGTCTGTAACCAACAGTCTGTAACCAACAGTCTGTAATCAACAGTCTGTAACCAACAGTCTGTATTCAACAGTCTGTAACCAACAGTCTGTAATCAACAGTCTGTAATCAACAGTATGTAACCAACAGTCTGTAACCAACCGTCTGTAATCAACAGTCTGTAACCAACAGTATGTAACCAACAGTCTGGAACCAACAGTCTGTAATCAACAGTCTGTAATCAACAGTATGTAACCAACAGTCTGTAACCAACCGTCTGTAACCAACAGTCTGTAACCAACAGTCTGTAACCAACAGTCTGTAATCAACAGTCTGTAACCTGTAACCAACAGTCTGTAACCAACAGTCTGTAACCAACAGTCTGTAACCAACAGTCTGTAACCAACAGTCTGTAAAACAGCTTCTAACACCAGGCCAAACGACTGCTAAATAGTGAGTTAAACAGCTTCTAACACCAGGTCATACGACTGCTAAATAGTGAGTTAAACAGCTTCTAACACCAGGCCATACGACTGCTAAATAGTGAGTTAAACAGCTTCTAACACCAGGCCATACGACTGCTAAATAGTGAGTTAAACAGCTTCTAACACCAGGCCATACGACTGCTAAATAGTGAGTTAAACAGCTTCTAACACCAGGCCATACGAATGCTAAATAGTGAGATAAACAGCTTCTAACACTAGGCCATACGACTGCTAAATAGTGAGTTAAACAGCTTCTAACACCAGGCCATACGACTGCTAAATAGTGAGATAAATAGTTAACCAATAGCTACCCGGACTATCTGCATTGATCCTTTTAGCACTAATTATTTTAACTCATCACATACGCTGCTGCTACAGTTTATTTTCTATCCTGTTGTCTAGTCACTTTACCCCTACCTATATGTACATACTCAGGGATGCTGGCCTTCTAGGCAGAGTTCCTCTGTCCAGTGTCTGTGTTCTTTTTGCCCATCTTAATCTTTTATTTTTAGTGGCCAGTCTGAGATATGGTTTTTTCTTGGCAACTCTGCCTAGAAGGCCAGCATCCTGAAGTCGCCTCTTCACTGTTGACGTTGAGACTGGTGTTTTGCGGATACTTTTCAATGAAGCTGCCAGTTGAGGACTTGTGAGGCATTTGTTTCACAAACTAGACACTCGAATGTACTTGTCCTCTTGCTCAGTTGTGCACCGGGGCCTCCCACTCCTCTTTCTATTCTGGTTAGAGACAGTTTGCGCTGTTCTGTGAAGCGTTGTACGAGATCTTCGGTTTCTTGGCAATTTCTCGCATGGAATAGCCTTCATTTCTCAGAACAAGAATAGACTGATGAGTTTCAGAAGAAAGTTCTTTGTTTCTGGCCATTTTGAGCCTGCAATTGAACCCACAAATGCTGATGCTCCAGATACTCAACTAAGGAAGGCCAGTTTTATTGCTTCTTAAATCAGAACAACAACTTTCAGCTGTGCTAACATAATTGCAAACGGGTTTTATAATGACACAACATGCCATCTAACACAAAATGCCATTGGAAAACAGGAGTAATGGTTTCTGGTAATGGGCCTCTCTGCGCCTATGTAGATATTCCATTATAAATCAGCTGTTTCCAGCTACAATAGTCATTTACAACATTAACAATGGCTACACTGTATTTCTGATCAATTTGATGTTACGTGAATGGACAAAAACAATTGTTATTCTTTCAAAAACAAGGACATTTCTAAGTGACCCCAAACTTTTGAACGATAGTGTGTATATGTATATACAAGTCGGGAGTTAACATACACCTTAGCCAAATACATTTAAACTCAGTTTTTCACAATTCCTGACATTTAATCAGAGTAAAAATTCCCTGTCTTAGGTCAGTTAGGATCACCACTTTATTTTAAGAATGTGAAATGTCAGAATAATAGTAGAGAGAATGATTTATTTCAGCTTTAATTTCTTTCATCACATTCCCAGTGGGTCAGAAGTTCACATACACTCAATTAGTATTTGGTTGCAGTGCCTTTAAATTGTTTAACTTGGGTCAAACATTTCAGGTAGGCTTCCACAAGCTTCCCACACTAAATTGGGTGATTTTTGGCCCATTCCTCCTGACAGAGCTGGTGTAACTGAGTCAGGTTTGTAGGCCTCCTTGCTCACGCACGCTTTTTCAGTTCTGCCCACAAATAATCTACAGGATTGAGGTCAGTGCTTTGTGATGGCCACTCCAATACCTTAACTTTGTTGTCCTTAAGCCATTTTGCCACAACTTTGGAAGTATGCTTGGGGTCAATGTCCATTTGGAAGACCCATTAGCAACCAAGCTTTAACTTCCTGACTGATGTCTTGAGATGTTGCTTCAATATATCTACATAATTTTCCCCCCTCATGATGCCATCTATTTTGTGAAGTGCACCAGTCCCTCCTGCAGCAAAGCACCCCCACAACATGAGGCTGCCAGCCCTGTGCTTCACGGTTGGGATGGTGTTCTTCGGCTTGCAAGCCTCCCCCTTTTTCCTTCAAAAATAACGATGGTCATTATGGCCAAACAGTTATATTTTTGTTTCATCAGACCAGGGGACATTTCTCCATGTGCAGTTGCAAACCGTAGTCTGGCTTTTTTATGGTGGTTTTGGAGAAGTGGCTTCTTCCTTGCTGAACGGCCTTTTAGGTTATGTCAATATAGGACTTGTTTACTGTGGATAAAGATACTGTTGTACTTGTTTCCTCCAGCATCTTCACAAGGTCCTTTGCTGTTGTTCTGGGATTGATTTTAACTTTAAGCACCAAAGTACGTTCATCTCTAGGAGACAGAACGCGTCTCCTTCCTGAGCGGGATGACGGCTGCGTGGTCCCATGGTGTTTATACTTGCGTGCTATTGTTTGGACAGATGAACGTGGTACCTTCAGGCTTTTGAAAATTGTTCCCAAGGATGAACCAGACTTGTGGAGGTCTACGTTTTTTTGATTTAATTTGATTTTCCCATGATGTCAAGCAAAGAGGCACTGAGTTTGAAGGTAGGCCTTGAAATACATCCACAGGTACACCTCCAATTCACTCAAATGATGTCAATTAGCCTATCAGAAGCTTCTAAAACCATGACATCATTTTCTGACATTTTTCAAGCTGTTAAAAGGCACAGTCAACTTAGTGTATGTGAACTTCTTACTCACTGGAATTGTGATACAGTGAATTATAAGTGAAACAATCTGCATGTAAACAGTTGTTGGAATAATTACTTGTGGAAGTAGATGTCCTAACCGACTTGCCAAAACTATAGTTTGTTAACAAGAAATTTGTGTGGTTGAAAAACTAGTGGTGGTTGAAAAACTAATTTTAGTTTACTGCTAGAGAGGGTTAGGAGGTGGAGGAGGAAGAGGAGGAGGAGGAGGATGGGGGAGGAGGAGGGTGGGTATTACTTTACTGCTAGAGAGGGTTAGGAGTTGGAGGAGGAAGAGGGGGAGGATGGGGGAGGAAGAGGGGGGAAATTACTTTACTGCTAGAGAGGGTTAGGAGGTGGAGGAGGAAGAGGAGGAGGAGGAGGATGGGGGAGGAGGAGGAGGGAAATTACTTTACTGCTAGAGAGGGTTAGGTGGTGGAGGAGGAAGAGGAGGGGGGGAATTACTTTACTGCTAGAGAGGGTTAGGAGGTGGAGGAGGAAGAGGAGGAGGAGGAGGATGGGGGAGGAGGAGGGGGGGAATTACTTTACTGCTAGAGAGGGTTAGGAGTTGGAGGAGGAAAAGGAGGAGGAGGAGGATGGGGGAGGAGGAGGGGGGAAATTACTTTACTGCTAGAGAGGGTTAGGTGGTGGAGGAGGAAGAGGAGGGGGGAATTACTTTACTGCTAGAGAGGGTTAGGAGGTGGAGGAGGAAGAGGAGGAGGAGGAGGATGGGGGAGGAGGAGGGGGGGAATTACTTTACTGCTAGAGAGGGTTAGGAGTTGGAGGAGGAAAAGGAGGAGGAGGAGGATGGGGGAGGAGGAGGGGGGAAATTACTTTACTGCTAGAGAGGGTTAGGAGGTGGAGGAGGAAGAGGAGGAGGAGGAGGAAGAGGAGGAGTAGGAGGATGGGGGAGGAGGAGGAGGGAAATTACTATACTGCTAGAGAGGGTTAGGTGGTGGAGGAGGAAGAGGAGGAGGAAGAGGAAGAGGAGGGGGGAACTACTTTACTGCTAGAGAGGGTTAGGTGGTGGAGGAGGAAGAGGAGGAGGAGGGAAATGGCTTTGCTGCTAGAGAGGGTTAGGAGGTGGAGGAGGAGGAGGAAGAGGAGGAGGTGGAGGAAGAGGGGGAAGAGGAGGAGGTGGAGGAAGAGGAGGAGGTGGAGGAAGAGGGGGAGGAAAAAGCATCCATTATCTGCAACCCATTTCTTTACTTACTTTCAGATAGAGGGAAAAGATAGAGGGAAAAGATAGAGGGAAAAGATAGAGGGAAAAGATAGAGGGAAAAGATAGAGGGAAAAGATAGAGGGAAAAGATAGAGGGAAAAGATAGAGGGAAAAGATAGAGGGAAAAGATAGAGGGAAAACCAACGGTGTGTTTTTAAGTGTACGTCCTTACTTCCTACATAGAACACTACTTTTGGCCAGAGCCCTGTGGGTCCCCTGTGGATCCCCTGTGGGTTTCCTGTGGATCCCCTGTGGGTTTCCTGTGGGTCCCCTGTGGGCCCCCTGTGGATCCCCTGTGGGCCCCCTGTGGATCCCCTGTGGGTTTCCTGTGGATCCCCTGTGGGTCCCCTGTGGATCCCCTGTGGATTTCCTGTGTGTTTCCTGTGGATTTCCTGTGGATCCCCTGTGTGTCCCCTGTGGGTCCCCTGTGGATTTCCTGTGGATCCCCTGTGGATTTCCTGTGTGTTTCCTGTGGATTTCCTGTGGATTTCCTGTGGATTTCCTGTGTGTTTCCTGTGGATTTCCTGTGGATTTCCTGTGTGTTTCCTGTGGATCAAAGTAGATGCCCGAACCGACTTGCCAAAACTATAGTTTGTTTAAATGACTCTAAGAACATGTAAACCTCAGACTTCAACTGAATATTTGCTGATATCTCTCTATATCTATTCCTCTCTCTCCCTGTCTCTCCATCTCTCTCTCGCTCTCTCTCTCTCTCTCTCTCTCTCTCTCTCTCTCTCTCTCTCTATTCCTCTCTCTCCCTGTCTCTCTCTCTCTCTCCCTCTCTCTCTCTCTCTATTCCTCTCTCTCCCTGTCTCTCTCTCTCCCTGTCTCTCTCTCTATTCCTCTCTCTCCCTCTCTCTCTGTTTCTCTGTTTCTCTCTCTCTCTCTCTCTCTCTCTCTCTCTCTCTCTCTCTCTCTCTCTCAATTCCTCTCCATGTCTCTCTCTCTCTACTTTCCCTGTCTCTCCATGTCTCTCTCTCCCTCTATTCCTCTCTCTCCCTCTTTCCCTATCTCTCCGTGTCTATCTCTCTCTCTATTCCTTTCTCTCTGTGTCTATATCTCTCTCTATTCCTTTCTCTCCCTGTCTCTCTCTCTCTTTCTCCCTCTCTTTCTTCCCTCACTCTCTCTTTTTCGCTCGTTGGCGCGTTTGGAAGTGACATTGCGAGATCGATTCTAACACACAAGCGCATTAGCTCAATAAGCACTTTCTGCTTTGTCAAGCAGCAATTGAATCAATGCCCCCTGCACTGTTCGGCAAGCATCCACAGGACAATGGCTGGCAAGTCTCATCACTTCTACTTAGAGAGGCTGAGAGATGCTGAAATCAACTCCCTCTCCTTCTCCCAAGGCTGGAGGTGAGAATAGCAGAAATAAAGCACAGACAACCATTGTGTATGTTAACCCTCTATAGTATATAACCTCTACCTCCATCACACCTATAACCCTCAATAGTATATAACCTCTACCTACATCCCACCTATAACCCTCTATAGTATATAACCTCTACCTCCATCCCACCTATAACCCTCAATAGTATATAACCTCTACCTACATCCCACCTATAACCCTCTATAGTTAATAACCTCTACCTCCATCCCACCTATAACCCTCAATAGTATATAACCTCTACCTACATCCCACCTATAACCCTCTATAGTCTATATCCTCTACCTACATCCCACCTATAACCCTCTATAGTCAATAACCTCTACCTCCATCCCACCTATAACCCTCTATAGTATATAACCTCTACCTACATCCCACCTATAACCCTCTATAGTCTATATCCTCTACCTCCATCCCACCTATAACCCTCTATAGTCTATAACATCTACCTCCATCCCACCTATAACCCTCTATAGTCTATAACCTCTACCTACATCCCACCTATAACCCTCTATAGTCTATAACCTCTACCTACATCCCACCTATAACCCTCTATAGTCTATAACCTCTACCTACATCCCAACTATAACCTCACCTCTACAGTCTATAACCTCTACCTACATCCCTAACCTATAACCTCACCTCTACCTACATCCCTCCAATAACCTCACCTCTACAGTCTATAACCTCTACCTACATCCCACCTATAACCTCACCTCTACAGTCTATAACCTCTACCTACATCCCTGACCTATAACCTCACCTCTACCTACATCCCACCTATAACCTCACCTCTACCTACATCCCACCTATAACCTCACCTCTACCTACATCCCACCTATAACCTCACCTCTACCTACATCCCACCTATAACCTCACCTCTACCTACATCCCACCTATAACCTCGCCTCTACCTACATCCCACCTATAACCTCACCTCTACCTACATCCCACCTATAACCTCACCTCTACCTACATCCCACCTATAACATCACCTCTACCGTCTATAACCTCTACCTACATCCCACCTATAACCTCACCTCTACCTACATCCCACCTATAACCTCACCTCTACAGTCTATAACCTCTACTTACATCCCACCTATAACCTCACCTCTACAGTCTATAACCTCTACCTACATCCCACCTATAACCTCACCTCTACATTCTATAACCTCTACCTACATCCCACCTATAACCCTCTATAGTATATAACCTCACCTCTACAGTCTATAACCTATACCTAAATCCCACCTATAACCCTCTATAGTATATAACCTCACCTCTACAGTCTATAACCTCTACTTACATCCCACCTATAACCCCCTATAACCTCACCTCTACCTACATCCCACCTATAACCTCACCTCTACAGTCTATAACCTCTACTTACATCCCACCTATAACCTCACCTCTACCTACATCCCACCTATAACCTCACCTCTACAGTCTATAACCTCTACCTACATCCCACCTATAACCTCACCTCTACAGTCTATAACCTCTACCTACATCCCACCTATAACCTCACCTCTACAGTCTATAACCTCTACCTACATCCCACCTATAACCCTCTATAGTATATAACCTCACCTCTACAGTCTATAACCTCTACCTACATCCCACCTATAACCTCACCTCTACAGTCTATAACCTCTACCTACATCCCACCTATAACCTCACCTCTACAGTCTATAACCTCTACCTACATCCCACCTATAACCCTCTATAGTATATAACCTCACCTCTAAAGTCTATAACCTCTACTTACATCCCACCTATAACCCCCTATAACCTCACCTCTACCTACATCCCACCTATAACCTCACCTCTACCTACATCCCACCTATAACCTCACCTCTACCTACATCCCACCTATAACCTCACCTCTACAGTCTATAACCTCTACCTACATCCCACCTATAACCTCACCTCTACAGTCTATAACCTCTACCTACATCCCACCTATAACCTCACCTCTACAGTCTATAACCTCTACCTACATCCCACCTATAACCCTCTATAGTCAATAACCTCTACCTACATCCCACCTATAACCTCACCTCTACAGTCTATAACCTCTACTTACATCCCACCTATAACCCTCTATAGTCTATAACCTCTACCTATAACCCCCTATAACCTCACCTCTACAGCCTATATCCTCTACCTACATCCCACCTATAACCTCACCCCTACAGTCTATATTCTCTACCTACATCCCATCTATAACCCTCTACAGTCTATAACCTCTACTTACATCCCACCTATAACCCTCTATAGTCTATATCCTCACCTCTATAGTCTATAACCTCACCTCTATAGTCTATATCCTCACCTCTATAGTCTATATCCTCTACCTACATCCCACCTATAACCTCACCTCTACCTCCATCCCACCTATAACCCTCTATAGTCTATAACCTCACCTCTACCTACATCATGACAAGGTGAAAATATGTCGTTCTCCAGTTAACCCACTGTTCCCCGGGCCCTGAGCAAGGCAGTTAACCCACTGTTCCCCGGGCCCTGAGCAAGGCAGTTAACCCACTGTTCCCCGGGCCCTGAGCAAGGCAGTTAACCCACTGTTCCCCGAGCCCTGAGCAAGGCAGTTAACCCACTGTTCCCCGAGCCCTGAGCAAGGCAGTTAACCCACTGTTCCCCGAGCTCTGAGCAAGGCAGTTAACCCACTGTTCCCCGAGCCCTGAGCAAGGCAGTTAACCCACTGTTCCCCGAGCCCTGAGCAAGGCAGTTAACCCACTGTTCCCCGAGCTCTGAGCAAGGCAGTTAACCCACTGTTCCCCGAGCCCTGAGCAAGGCAGTTAACCCACTGTTCCCCGAGCCCTGAGCAAGGCAGTTAACCCACTGTTCCCCGGGCCCTGAGCAAGGCAGTTAACCCACTGTTCCCCGAGCCCTGAGCAAGGCAGTTAACCCACTGTTCCCCGGGCCCTGAGCAAGGCAGTTAACCCACTGTTCCCCGGGCCCTGAGCAAGGCAGTTAACCCACTGTTCCCCGAGCCCTGAGCAAGGCAGTTAACCCACTGTTCCCCGAGCCCTGAGCAAGGCAGTTTACCCACTGTTCCCCGGGCCCTGAGCAAGGCAGTTAACCCACTGTTCCCCGGGCCCTGAGCAAGGCAGTTAACCCACTGTTCCCCGGGCCCTGAGCAAGGCAGTTAACCCACTGTTCCCCGAGCCCTGAGCAAGGCAGTTAACCCACTGTTCCCCGAGCCCTGAGCAAGGCAGTTAACCCACTGTTCCCCGAGCCCTGAGCAAGGCAGTTAACCCACTGTTCCCCGGGCCCTGAGCAAGACAGTTAACCCACTGTTCCCCGGGCCCTGAGCAAGGCAGTTAACCCACTGTTCCCCGGGCCCTGAGCAAGGCAGTTAACCCACTGTTCCCCGAGCCCTGAGCAAGGCAGTTAACCCACTGTTCCCCGAGCCCTGAGCAAGGCAGTTAACCCACTGTTCCCCGGGCCCTGAGCAAGGCAGTTAACCCACTGTTCCCCGGGCCCTGAGCAAGGCAGTTAACCCACTGTTCCCCGGGCCCTGAGCAAGGCAGTTAACCCATTGTTCCCCGGGCGCCAAAGGCGTGGATGTCGATTAAGGCAGCTCCCCGCACCTCTCTGATTCAGAGGTTGGGGTTGAACACGGAAGACACATTTCAGTTCAATGCATTCAGTTGGACAACTAACTAGGACAACTAACTAGGACAACTAACTAGGACAACTAACTAGCTATCCCCCCTTTCCCTTTCCCTACCTACAGCCCTCCTTTCTCTCCATTCCTCTCTTCATCTCACTCCCTGTGTCCCTCACACGGGTGTATTAAAAGAGACCTCCGTCCCTCCCTGTGTCCCTCCCTGTGTCCCTCCCTGTGTCCCTCACACGGGTGTATTAAAAGAGACCTCCATCCCTCCCTGTGTCCCTCACATGGGTGTATTAAAAGAGACCTCCATCCCTCCCTGTGTCCCTCACACGGGTGTATTAAAAGAGACCTCCGTCCCTCCCTGTGTCCCTCACACAGGTGTATTAAAAGAGACCTTCGTCCCTCCCTGTGTCACTCACACGGGTGTGTTAAAAGAGACCTCCGTCCCTCCCTCCGTCCCTCCCTGTGTCCCTCACACAGGTGTGTTAAAAGAGACCCCCGTCCCGCCCTGTGTCCCTCACACGGGTGTATTAAAAGAGACCTCCGTCCCTCCCTGTGTCTCGCCCTTTGTCCCTCACACGGGTGTGTTAAAAGAGACCTCCGTCCCTCCCTGTTTCCCTCCCTCCGTCCCTCCCTGTGTCCCTCACACAGGTGTGTTAAAAGAGACCTCCGTCCCGCCGTGTGTCCCTCACACGGGTGTATTAAAAGAGACCTCCGTCCCTCCCTGTGTCCCTCCCTGTGTCCCTCACACGGGTGTATTAAAAGAGACCTCCGTCCATCCCTGTGTCCCTCACATGGGTGTATTAAAAGAGACCTCCATCCCTCCCTGTGTCCCTCACACGGGTGTATTAAAAGAGACCTCCGTCCCTCCCTGTGTCCCTCACACTGTTGTATTAAAAGAGACCTCCGTCCCTCCCTGTGTCCCTCACACGGGTGTGTTAAAAGAGACCTCCGTCCCTCCCTGTGTCCCTCCCTCCGTCCCTCCCTCCGTCCCTCCCTGTGTCCCTCACACAGGTGTGTTAAAAGAGACCTCCGTCCCGCCCTGTGTCCCTCACACGGGTGTATTAAAAGAGACCTCCGTCCCTCCCTGTGTCCCGCCCTTTGTCCCTCACACGGGTGTGTTAAAATAGACCTCCGTCCCTCCCTGTGTCCCTCCCTCCGTCCCTCCCTGTGTCCCTCCCTCCGTCCCTCCCTGTGTCCCTCACACAGGTGTGTTAAAAGAGACCTCCGTCCCGCCGTGTGTCCCTCACACGGGTGTATTAAAAGAGACCTCCGTCCCGCCCTGTGTCCCTCACACGGGTGTATTAAAAGAGACCTCCGTCCCTCCCTGTGTCGCTCCCTCCATCCCTCCCTGTGTCCCTCACACAGGTGTGTTAAAAGAGACCTACATCCTTCCCTGTGTCCCTACCTGTGTCCTTCCCTGTGTCCCTCCCTGTGTCCCTCACACGGGTGTGTTAAAAGAGACCTCCGTCCCGCCCTGTGTCCCTCACACGGGTGTATTAAAAGAGACCTCCGTCCCTCCCTGTGTCCCTCCCTCCATCCCTCCCTGTGTCCCTCACACAGGTGTGTTAAAAGAGACCTACATCCTTCCCTGTGTCCCTACCTGTGTCCCTCCCTGTGTCCCTCACACGGGTGTGTTAAAAGAGACATCCGTCCCTCCTTGTGTCCCTGTGAGACATAAAGGCTGGGATATCAACGGGTCTAGCTGGTCTTAGTGATGTATTCTGTGGTATCACACAGACAGACACACACAGAAACACACACATAGACAGAGACACACACACACACACACACACACACACACACACACACACACACACACAGACACTTGGACTGTGATGTTCGTTGTTCCCTGTGGAGCTCCAGAGATCCATCTAGAGTTCACCACATACCACAACCAAGTGTGTGTGTGTGTGTGTGTGTGTGTGTGTGTGTGTGTGTGTGTGTGTGAGTGTGTGAGTGTGTGTGTGTGTGTGTGTGTGTGTGTGTGTGTGTGTGTGTGTGTGTGTGTGTGTGTGTGTGAGTGTGTGTGTGTGTGTGTGTGTGTGTGTGTGTGTGTGTGTGTGTGTGTGTGTAACATCACTTAGGTTTCCAACCTAAACACGACCCATAACATCACTTAGGTTTCCAACCCAAACACGACCCATAACATCACTTAGGTTTCCAACCCAAACACGACCCATAACAACACTTGGGTTTCCAACCCAAACACGACCCATAACATCACTTAGGTTTCCAACCCAAACACGACCCATAACATCACTTAGGTTTCCAACCCAAACACGACCCATAACAACACTTAGGTTTCCAACCCAAACACGACCCATAACAACACTTAGGTTTCCAACCCAAACACGACCCATAACATCACTTAGGTTTCCAACCTAAACACGACCCATAACATCACTTAGGTTTCCAACCCAAACACGACCAATTACAACACATTCGTATCACACACTACTTTTAAACTCGGACTAAACAGAGATGCTTGTTATAGGTCCCAAGAAACAAAGAGATCTTCTGTTGAATCTGACAATTAATCTTAATGGTTGTACAGTCGTCTCAAATAAAACTGTGAAGGACCTCGGCGTTACTCTGGACCCTGATCTCTCTTTTGAAGAACATATCAAGACTGTTTCAAGGACAGCTTTTTTCCATCTACGTAACATTGCAAAAATCTGAAACTTTCTGTCCAAAAATGATGCAGAAAAATGTATCCATGCTTTTGTCACTTCTAGGTTAGACTACTGCAATGCTCTACTTTCCGGCTACCTGGATAAAGCACTAAATAAACTTCCGTTAGTGCTAAATACGGCTGCTAGAATCCTGACTAGAACCAAAAAAATTGTTCATATTACTCCAGTGCTAGCCTCCCTACACTGGCTTCCTGTTAAGGCAAGGGCTGATTTCAAGGTTTTACTGCTAACCTACAAAGCATTACATGGGCTTGTTCCTACCTATCTCTCTGATTTGGTCCTGCCGTACATACCTACACGTACGCTACGGTCACAAGACGCAGGCCTCCTAATTGTCCCTAGAATTTCTAAGCAAACAGCTGGAGGCAGGGCTTTCTCCTATAGAGCTCCATTTTTATGGAACGGTCTGCCTACCCATGTCAGAGACGCAAACTCGGTCTCAACCTTTAAGTCTTTACTGAAGACTCGTCTCTTCAGTGGGTCATATGATTGAGTGTAGTCTGGCCCAGGAGTGGGAAGGTGAACGGAAAGGCTCTGGAGCAACGAACCGCCCTTGCTGTCTCTGCCTGGCCGGTTCCCCTCTTTCCACTGGGATTCTCTGCCTCTAACCCTATTACAGGGGCTGAGTCACTGGCTTACTGGTGCTCTTTCATACCATCCCTGAAGGGGGGTGCGTTACTCGAGTGGGTTGAGTCACTGATGTGATCTTCCTGTCTGGGTTGGTGCCCCCCCTTGGGTTGTGCCGTGGCGGAGATCTTTGTGGGCTATACTCGGCCTTGTCTCAGGATGGTAAGTTGGTGATTGAAGATATCCCTCTAGTGGTGTGGGGGTGCTTTGGCAAAGCGGGTGGGGTTATATCCTTCCTGTTTGGCCCTGTCCGGGGGTGTCCTCAGGTGGGGCCACAGTGTCTCCTGACCCCTCCTGTCTCAGCCTCCAGTATTTATGCTGCAGTAGTTTATGTGTCGGGGGGCTGGGGTCAGTTTGTTATATCTGGAGTACTTCTCCTGTCCTATTCGGTGTCCTGTGTGAATTTAAGTGTGCTCTCCCATAACATCACTTTAGCATCCAACCCAAACACGACCCATAACATCACTTTAGCATCCAACCCAAACACGACCCATAAAATCAGTTTGTGTTGGTTAGTCTGTCCTCCTCTCCTCTTCTCCTCTCTGAGTGGGCAGACTGCTGAGGAAGAAGGACAGAGTGGTGCAGTGTGTATTTATAGATGTAGGTTGTAGAAATTAATAGTTTAGATTGTGACGAATGGGTGTGGATGCATTGAGCAGGTGGTTCTGCACCGTAGAGAAAAGGTCTTTCAGAACACCAGATAGTTCCGCCATTGCGTCCAAACTCTTTAAATAGAGAGAGGAATGTTATCCCAAATTGAACCCTATTTCTCAATGGACGATGATCCAACGTAGTGTACTACATAGGGAACATGACCCCATTTGGGATACGGCGTATTCTGCCTTGCTACACGTCTAGATACAGTCCAGATATAGCTGGTACATATCTGTTCATATCTGTTCATTCAGTAAAATTGAATATTTCCCACTCTGACTTCTCAGTTATGCTGGTTGCTTTTCCACAATATAGGCTTATGCATTTGCAAAAGTCATTGTGATTGATATGGAGTTAAACAATGTTTTTGGAGCTTCAAACACAATGTATTTGGGGTTTATCTGCTTTTTATTAATATATTTAGTTCAGATCTGTATATGCTTGATGGATAGCTGTCCTGAGATCTAAGCTAGCGATGGACGCAACTCAAACTGGGATTTATGGGCCAAACTAATCAGCCACAACGAGGAGTGTGATGAGAAAATCTCACATTAGACATTAAACCATCACTGTTGATCTCTCTCTCTCTCTCTCTCTCTCTCTCTCTCACACGCACGCACGCACACACTCACACGCACACACACACACACTATTTACCCATCCATCCATCTCTTTACCCATCCATATCTTTATCATCCATCCATCTCTTTATCATCCATCCATCTCTTTACCCATCCATCTCTTTACCCATCCATCTCTTTGTCATCCATCCATCTCTTTATCCATACATCCATCTCTTTATCATCCATCCATCTCTTTATCATCCATCCATCTCTTTATCATCCATCCATCTCTTTATCATCCATCCATCTCTTTATCATCCATCCATCTCTTTATCATCCATCCATCTCCATACCATCCATCTCTTTACCATCCATCCATGTCTTTACCCATCCATCCATCTCTTTACCCATACATCCATCTCTTTATCATCCATTCCTCTCTTTATCATCCATCCATCTCTTTATCGATACATCCATCTCTTTATCATCCATCCATCTCTTTTATCATCCATCCATCTCCATACCATCCATCTCTTTACCATCCATCCATGTCTTTACCCATCCATCCATCCATCTCTTTACCCATACATCCATCTCTTTATCATCCATTCCTCTCTTTATCATCCATCCATCTCTTTATCGATACATCCATCTCTTTATCATCCATCCATCTCTTTTATCATCCATCCATCTCCATACCATCCATCTCTTTACCATCCATCCATGTCTTTACCCATCCATCCATCCATCTCTTTACCCATACATCCATCTCTTTATCATCCATTCCTCTCTTTATCATCCATCCATCTCTTTATCGATACATCCATCTCTTTATCATCCATCCATCTCTTTACCATCCATACATCTCTTTATCATCCATCCATATCTTTATCATCCATCCATCTCTTTACCATCCATACATCTCTTTATCATCCATCCATATCTTTATCATCCATCCATCTATTTATCCATCCATCCATCTCTTTATCATCCATATCTTTATCCATCCACCCATCTCTATATCATCCATCTCTTTATCCATCCATCCATCTCTTTATCATCCATCCATCTCTTTATCCATCCATCCATCTCTCCATCCATCCATCTCTTTATCCATCCATCTCTTCATCCATCCATCCATCTCTTTATCCATCCATCCATCCATTCATCCATCCATCCATCTCTCTGTACCACTTTCCCTCTATTTTTTCAAAATTATTTTTTAATGTATTCCTAACTCTCTGACAGACTGTTTGGTACCAGCAGCCCCC
Source organism: Oncorhynchus clarkii lewisi (assembly GCF_045791955.1). Taxonomy (NCBI): domain Eukaryota; kingdom Metazoa; phylum Chordata; class Actinopteri; order Salmoniformes; family Salmonidae; genus Oncorhynchus; species Oncorhynchus clarkii. The sequence continues at coordinate 32,861 of NW_027259353.1, forward strand.
CTCTCTTTCCTCCACCCACTCCCCTGTCCCCTTCTCAGCTCCTCAGCCTGTTAACAAGCTGTTACACACCCCGCATTCCTCACGCCTGCCTCCCTCTGACCGCTGTTACACACCTCACGCCTGCCTCCCTCTGACCGCTGTTACACACCGCCCGCCTGCCTCCCTCTGACCGCTGTTACACACCGCCCGCCTGCCTCCCTCTGACCGCTGTTACACACCGCCCGCCTGCCTCCCTCTGACCGCTGTTACACACCTCACGCCTGCCTCCCTCTGACCGCTGTTACACACCTCACGCCTGCCTCCCTCTGACCGCTGTTACACCCCCCCCCCCCCGCCTGCCTCCCTCTGACCGCTGTTACACACCGCCCGCCTGCCTCCCTCTGACCGCTGTTACACACCGCCCGCCTGCCTCCCTCTGACCGCTGTTACACACCTCACGCCTGCCTCCCTCTGACCGCTGTTACACACCTCACGCCTGCCTCCCTCTGACCGCTGTTACACACCGCCCGCCTGCCTCCCTCTGACCGCTGTTACACACCGCCCGCCTGCCTCCCTCTGACCGCTGTTACACACCGCCCGCCTGCCTCCCTCTGACCGCTGTTACACACCTCACGCCTGCCTCCCTCTGACCGCTGTTACACACCTCACGCCTGCCTCCCTCTGACCGCTGTTACACCCCCCCCCCCGCCTGCCTCCCTCTGACCGCTGTTACACACCGCCCGCCTGCCTCCCTCTGACCGCTGTTACACACCGCCCGCCTGCCTCCCTCTGACCGCTGTTACACACCTCACGCCTGCCTCCCTCTGACCGCTGTTACACACCTCACGCCTGCCTCCCTCTGACCGCTGTTACACCCCCCC
>NW_027259354.1:0-33700 GCF_045791955.1 Oncorhynchus clarkii lewisi
ACATCTCAACAAACTTCAAAGTGTTTTCTTTCAAATGGTACCAAGAATATGCATATCCTTGCTTTGGGTATGCCATTTAAGGTGAAAATAGCAAAAAAAGGGGCATATTGTCACATTCGTCATAACGATGAGACCAGGGCGCAGCATGAGATGAATGCATTCTTCTTTTATGAAAACGAAGAACACTTAAACAAACTAACAAAATAACAAAACGAACGTGAAGCTATAAACACGAGTGCTGACATGCAACTACACATAGACAATAACCCACAAAACCAAAATGGTAAATGGCAACGTAAATGGGATCCCCAATCAGAAACAACGATAAACAGCGGTCTCTGATTGGGAACCAATTCAGGCCATCATAGACCTACATATACCTAGACATACCAAAACCCCATAGAATTACAAAAAACCCTAGACAAAAACACACATCCCACCCTCGTCACACCCTGACCTAACCCAAATAATAAAGACAACAAGGATAACTGAGGTCAGGGCGTGACACATATCCTTACGAGTTTTTTTAAACAATGTCACTTTAAATAATGACACACTAATAATGTTTACATATCTTACATTACTCATATCACATGTATATACTGTATTTTATACCATCTACTGCACCTTGCCTATGCCGCTCGGCCATCACTCATCCATATATTTATATGTACATCTTCTCATTCACGCCTTTAGATTTGTGTGTATTAGGTAGTTGTTGGGGAATTGTTATATTACTTGTTAGATAATACTGCACTGTTGGAACTAGAAGCACAAGCATTTCGCTACACTCGCATTAACATTGCTAACCATGTGTATGTGACCATTAACATTGCTAACCATGTGTATGTGACCAATACAATTTGATTTGATTTGACAACCCCCCCAAAAATCCATTTTAATTCCAGGTTGTAAGGCAAAAAAAATAGGAAAAATGCCAAGGGGGGTGAATACTTTCACAAGCCACTGTAACTCAAGAAATCTGTCATTTTAACTTCAGGTGGCCTTTTCACAAAGATGCACGTGTAGTTCTGAGTACCGTCTTAAAAATCCCAAATCCATAATAAATTCCTGACAACTGGCCTCCGAACCTTCAAAATGCTTAATAACATGGAATTACACGGCAGAGGACACTCAACAAGGCACAGGGAAGCCTAAAACCACTCCAAACAAAGAAAGACACCATTCCAACTAAGACCAGCGAGGATACAATAAACTTCGTCATATTGAAGGCTCTGAATCAACAGCTTACTTCGATGCAGGCAATGGTCAAACAATCAGTTAAGGAATTCCTGGAGGAACTGCTTTCGGGAGAAATTTAATCACTTAAGGATATGGTGGAAGCCTCCAACACGTCTATCTTAACACCTGTGATGAGAGGCGAGGCGTGGGAGCCCGAGGAGCCGGCTGAGGCGTGGGAGCCCGAGGAGCCGGCTGAGGCGTGGGAGCCCGACGAGCCTGCTGAGGCGTGACATGGGATGGGCGCCTGCCGAACCAACCGAGGCAAGAAATCCTCTCGAGTCAGCTAAGACGTGGAAGCCCGGTAAGCCAGCTGAGGCACCCCCGGTTCCTGACCCGACATCACCAACAAAAACAACAACAAAAAACTTTCCTGATGCTTCACATATTGGTGTCAGCATTCTGTGAGGACAGACACGGGAGACGAGAAGCAGGTACAGGGAGGGAACATTTAATAACCAACGGACAGGAACAGAATACGGACATTGTCTGGACAGGGAAAACATAAACAACAATAATGCTGACACAGGAAACCAAAGGAAGAACAGACAGTTACAGTGCCTTGCGAAAGTATTCGGCCCCCTTGAACTTTGCGACCTTTTGCCACATTTCAGGCTTCAAACATAAAGATATAAAACTGTATTTTTTTGTGAAGAATCAACAACAAGTGGGACACAATCATGAAGTGGAATGACATTTATTGGATATTTCAAACTTTTTTAACAAATCAAAAACTGAAAAATTGGGCGTGCAAAATTATTCAGCCCCTTTACTTTCAGTGCAGCAAACTCTCTCCAGAAGTTCAGTGAGGATCTCTGAATGATCCAATGTTGACCTAAATGACTAATGATGATAAATACAATCCACCTGTGTGTAATCAAGTCTCCGTATAAATGCACCTGCACTGTGATAGTCTCAGAGGTCCGTTAAAAGCGCAGAGAGCATCATGAAGAACAAGGAACACACCAGGCAGGTCCGAGATACTGTTGTGAAGAAGTTTAAAGCCGGAATTGGATACAAAAAGATTTCCCAAGCTTAAAGCTTTCAAGGAGCACTGTGCAAGCGATAATATTGAAATGGAAGGAGTATCAGACCACTGCAAATCTACCAAGACCTGGCCGTCCCTCTAAACTTTCAGCTCATACAAGGAGAAGACTGATCAGAGATGCAGGCCCATGATCACTCTGGATGAACTGCAGAGATCTACAGCTGAGGTGGGAGACTCTGTCCATAGGACAACAATCAGTCGTATATTGCACAAATCTGGCCTTTATGGAAGAGTGGCAAGAAGAAAGCCATTTCTTAAAGATATCCATAAAAAGTGTCGGTTAAAGTTTACCACAAGCCACCTGGGAGACACACCAAACATGTGGAAGAAGGTGCTCTGGTCAGATGAAACCAAAATTGAACTTTTTGGCAACAATGCAAAACGTTATGTTTGGCGTAAAAGCAACACACCATCCCCACTGTCAAACATGGTGGTGGCAGCATCATGGTTTGGGCCTGCTTTTCTTCAGCAGGGACAGGGAAGATGGTTAAAATTGATGGGAAGATGGATGGAGGCAAATACAGGACCATTCTGGAAGAAAACCTGATGGAGTCTGCAAAAGACCTGAGACTGGGACGGAGATTTGTCTTCCAACAAGACAATGATCCAAAACATAAAGCAAAATCTACAATGGAATGGTTCAAACATAAACATATCCAGGTGTTAGAATGGCCAAGTCAAAGCCCAGACCTGAATCCAATCGAGAATCTGTGGAAAGAACTGAAAACTGCTGTTCACAAATGCTCTCCATCCAACCTCACTGAGCTCGAGCTGTTTTGCAAGGAGGAATGGGAAAAAATGTCAGTCTCTCGATGTGCAAAACTGATAGAGAAATACCCCAAGCGACTTACAGCTGTAATCGCAGCAAAAGGTGGCGCTACAAAGTATTAACTTAAGGGGGCTGAATAATTTTGCATGCCCAATTTTTCAGTTTTTGATTTGTTAAAAAAGTTTGAAATATCCAATAAATGTCGTTCCACTTCATGATTGTGTCCCACTTGTTGTTGATTCTTCACAAACAAATACAGTTTTATATCTTTATGTTTGAAGCCTGAAATGTGGCAAAAGGTCGTAAAGTTCAAGGGGGCCGAATACTTTCGCAAGGCACTGTATAGACGTGGCTATCAACAAGGTGAAGGAGTCCAGGTGAGTCCAATGAGCATTGATGCGCGTAATGATGGTGACAGATGTGCGTAATGAAGGGCAGCCTGGCGCCCTCGAGCGCCAGAGAGGGAGAGTGGGAGCAGGCGTGACACAAACTAAAGAAATTAGAATCAGATATGTTTGGACAGTAGATTGAAGCGAAACACATCTAAGTGTGACTTATAACCGTAACTGATTAATGACTGATTTACAGAAAATTAGACCAAAACACCTCACTGATTACAGTTTTGTTAAAAAAGAGAAAATCTCCCCTGGACTGTAAAATGTATAGGCAATTAAGCCTTATTACAACAAGGTCAAGGTGTTTGCAAAGGAACTTGCCATCAGATTGTGCCTGCTTGTAGGAAATCGAATTAGCGATGATCAAAGTGGGTTTATAAAGGGTCGTTTAGCATCAGACAATATTAAACATATATTTCATATCATAAATTAGTCCAAAAACGACCTAGTCCCTGCTGCAGTTTTTAGTTTGGATGCATAAAAAGTATTTGAAAGGCTAGAATTGACCAATTTATGGTGTGTTTGGGAGGCCTTTTGTTTTGGTAAAGGATGTTTCTCCATGTTAAAAACAAGCAGACTGGAAACATTCTATCCAATACTTTTTCTTTGCAAAGTTCCACAAAATGTCCATTATCACCAATGCTCTTTGCTCTGTCTTTGTAGCCCCTTGTTCAAGTGATTAGATTGGACCAACTTATTTCACCCATCAATATTACAGGTGTCACTCTATACATATGAAACCTTATTGTATTTCTCAGACATCTTAATTTCCCTTTCACAGATTCTGAAATGATTTACTGTTTTTGGTTCATTCTGTGAATATAAAATAATAAATCAATACTGGTGCCCGTTAATAGCCCTGTGAAATGTCTTACTTTGCCTGCTGCATCTCCAGTGTAGTGGCATGAGGCGGCCTTTATTTATTTGAGCTTATGTACAGTGTCTTGCAAAAGTATTCATCCACTTGGCATTTTTCCCATTTTGTTGCCTTACAACCTGGAATTAAAACAGAATTTGGGGGGGGGGGGTATATATCATTGATTAAAAAAAACATGCCTACCACTTTGAAGATGCAAAATATGTTTCATTGTGAAACAAACAACAAATAAGACAAAAAAACAGAAAACTTGAGCGTGCATAACTATTCACCCCCCCCCCCCCCAAAAAAAGTCAATACTATGTAGAGCCACCTTTTGCAGCAATTACAACTGCAAGTCTCTCTTGGGGTATGTCTATATGAGCTTGGCACATCTAGCCACTGGGATTTTTGCCCATTCTTCAAGGCAAAACTGCTCCAGCTCCTTCAAGTTGGATGGGTTCCTGCTGGTGTACAGCAGTCTTTAATTAAGACATACCACAGATTCTCAATTGGATTGAGTTCTGGGCTTTGACTAGGACATTTAAATGTTTCCCCTTAAACCTCTCAGGTGTTGCTGTAGCAGTATGCTTAGGGTCATTGTCCTGCTGGAAGGTGAACCACTGTCCCAGGCTCAAATCTCCCAGTCTCAAATCTCTGGAAGACTGAAACAGGTATCCCTTCCCTGTATTTAGAGCCACCAATCATTACTTCAATTCTGAAAACACCCCCACAGCATGATGCTGCCACCACCGTGCGTCACTGTGTGGATGGTGTTCTCGGGGTGATGAGAGGTGATGGGTTTGCACCAGACATAGTATTTTCCTTGATGGACAAAAAGCTACATTTTAGTCTCTTCTGACCAGAGTACCTTCCTCCCTATGTTTGGGGAGTCTCCCAAATGTCTTTTGGCGAACACGAAACGTGTTTTGTAAAAACATTTCTTGAAGCAATGGCTTTTTCTGGCCACTCTTCTGTAAAGCCCAGCGTACGGCTTAAAGTGATCCGATGGACAGATGCTCCAATCTGCTGTGTAGCTTTGCAGCTCCTTCAGGGTTATCTTTGGTCTCCTTGTTGCCTCTCCTTACCTGGTCTGTGAGTTTTGGTGGGTGGCCCTCTCTTGGCAGGTTTGTTGTGGTGCCATATTCTTTCCATTTATTTGATAATGGGTTTAATGGTGCTCCGTGGGATGTTCAAAGTTTTGGATAGTTTTTTATAACCCAGCCCTGATCTGTACTTCTCCACAACTTTGTCCCTGACCTGTTAGGAGAGCGCCTTGGTCTTCATAGTGCCGCTTGCTTGGTGATTCTGCTTGCTTAGTGTTGTTGCAGACTCTGGGGCCTTTCAGAACAGGTGTATACTGTATATACTGAGATTATGTGACAGATCACGTGATACTTAGATTGCACACAGGTGGACTTCCTTTAACTAATTATGTGACTTATGAAGGTAATTGGATGCACCAAATCTTTTTTAGGGGCTTCATAGCAAAGCAGGTGAATACATATTCCTGACATTTACGTCACTTAGGTTGGAGTAAGTAAAGCTTGTTTTTCAACCACTCCAAAACATTTATTGTTAACAAACTATAGTTTTGGCAAGTCGTATAGGACATCTACTTTGTGCATGACAAAAGTAATTTTTTCCAATAATTGTTTACAGACAGATTATTTCACCTATAATTCAATCTATCACAATTCCAGTAGTTCAGAAGTTTACATACACTAAGTTGACTGTGACTTTAAACAGCTTGTAAAATTCCAGAAAATTATGTCATGGCGTTAGAAGTTTCTGATAGGCTAATTGACATAATATGAGTCAATTGGAAGTGTACCTGTGGATGTATTTCAAGGCCTACCTTCAAACTCGGTGTCTCTTTGCTTTTCATAAAGGGAAAATTAAAAGAAATCAGCCATGACCACAGAAAAAAAATTGTAGACCTCCACAAGTCTGATTCATCATTGGGAGCAATTTTCAAACGCCTGAAGGTACCACATTCATCTGTACAAACAATAGTACGCAAGTTTAAACACCATGGGACCATGCAGCCATCATGCGTTTCCGTCCTGAGCGGTGTTCTGTCTCCTAGAGATGAATGTACTGTGGTGCGAAAAGGACAAATCAATCCCAGAACAACAGCAAAGGACCTTGTGAAGATGCTGGAGGAAACGGGGACAAGAGTATCTATATCCACAGTAAAACAAGTCCTATATCGACATAATCTGAAAGGCCGCTCAGCAAGAAGCCACTGCACCAAAACGGCCATAAAAAAGCCAGACTACGGTTTGCAACTTCACATGGGGACAAAGATCATACTTTTTGGAGAAATGTACTCTGGTTTGATGAAACAAAAATATAACTATTTGGCTATAATGACCATCTTTATGTTTGGAGGGAAAAGGGGGCGGCTTGCAAGCCGAAGAACACCATCCCAACCGTGAAATGCGGGGGTGGCAGTATCATGTTATGGGGATGCTTTGCTGCAGGAGGGATGGTGCACTTCACAAAATAGATGGCTCATAAGGATGGAAAATGATGTGGATATATTGAAGCAACATCTCAAGACATCAGTCAGGAAATTAAAGCTTGGTCACGAATGGGTCTCCCAAATGGACAATGACCCCAAGCATACTTCCAAAGTTGTGGTAAATCTGCTTAAGGACAACAAAGTCAAGGTATTGGAGTGGCCATCACAAAGCCCTGACCTCAATCCCGTAGAACATTTGTGGGCAGAACTGAAAAAGTGTGTGCGAGCAAGGAGGCCTACCAGCCTGACTCAGTTACACAATCTCTGTCAGGAGGAATGGGCCAAAATTCAACTAACGTATTGTGGTAAGCTTGTTGAAGGCTGCTACCCAAAACGTTTTACCCAAGTTAAAGAATTTAGACGCAATGCTACCAAATACTAATTTAGTGTATGTAAACTTCTGACCCGTTGGAAATGTGATGAAAGAAATGAAAGTTGAAAGAAATAATTCTCACATTCATAATGATCCTAACTGACCTAAAACAGGGGATTTTTACTAGGATTAAATGTCAGGAATTGTGAAAAACTTTTAAATGTGTTCGGCTGAGGTGTATGTAACCTTCTGACTTCAACTGTACATAACTACAGACCATGCACGCACCACTTTTCATCATTATTATTATGTTTTTAAACAATTAATTTTTTTTCAGTTCACTTCACCAATGTATGTATGTCCATTACATGAAATCCAAATAAAAATCCATTTAAATTACAGGTTGTAATAAACAAATTAGGAAAAATGCCAAGGGTGGTGAATACTCATGCAAGCCACCGTATCACGTTTCAGGGGAGACCCACATACAGACAGTGTCTATTTCATTAAAGTGTATTACTTAAAACAGGGAGGCAAAACGACAAGGGCTTAGTAATCCAGATCAGAGTACACAAGGTACAGAATGGCAGACAGGCTCAGGGCAGGCAGGGCTTAGTAATCCAGATCAGAGTACACAAGGTACAGAATAGCAGACAGGCTCAGGGCAGGCAGGGTTTAGTAATCCAGATCAGAGTACACAAGGTACAGAATGGCAGACAGGCTCAGGGCAGGCAGGGTTTAGTAATCCAGATCAGAGTACACAAGGTACAGAATAGCAGACAGGCTCAGGGCAGGCAGGGCTTAGTAATCCAGATCAGAGTACACAAGGTACAGAATGGCAGACAGGCTCAGGGCAGGCAGGGTTTAGTAATCCAGATCAGAGTACACAAGGTACAGAATGACAGACAGGCTCAGGGCAGGCAGGGCTTAGTAATCCAGATCAGAGTACACAAGGTACAGAATGGCAGACAGGCTCAGGGCAGGCAGGGCTTAGTAATCCAGATCAGAGTACACAAGGTACAGAATGGCAGACAGGCTCAGGGCAGGCAGGGCTTAGTAATCCAGATCAGAGTACACAAGGTACAGAATGGCAGACAGGCTCAGGGCAGGCAAGGTTTAGTAATCCAGATCAGAGTACACAAGGTACAGAATGGCAGACAGGCTCAGGGCAGGCAGGGCTTAGTAATCCAGATCAGAGTACACAAGGTACAGAATGGCAGACAGGCTCAGGGCAGGCAGGGCTTAGTAATCCAGATCAGAGTACACAAGGTACAGAATGGCAGACAGGCTCAGGGCAGGCAGGGCTTAGTAATCCAGATCAGAGTACAAAAGGTACAGAATGGCAGACAGGCTCAGGGCCCGCAGAAAGGTTAAAAACCGGGAAAACAGGAACTTGACCAAAGAAAGGCACAATGGAAAAAACGCTGGTAGGCTTGAAGAACAAAACGAACTGGCAACAGACAAACAGAGAACACAGGTATAAAAGCCCCTGGAATAATGGAAAGATGGGCGACACCTGGACAGGTGAAACATATCAGGGTGTGACAATATGCATACCCACCAATTTTTTCCAAGTTTGCAGAAGGAACTATGACAAACTCGTAGAGGAGATCAGCTCTGATTTGCAGAGATGATCCTCTCTTAACATCTCATTACAGGGTAGGATTGCTATAGTCTAAATGAATGTACTCGGTCAACTACATTTGATTCCGGCAAAATACTTTGAGGAAATAAAGTCATGACCTCAAAGTATATTTGGAATGATAAAAAGCCAGGCATTCGATATGATACTAGGAGGTCTGTCTCTTCCAGATTACAAATTATATTACTGGTCTTTCCAAATAAAGTCGTTGAGAGTATGGTCCAATGATTATATTGCAGCTTCTTGGAGAGGCATTCGAGGAAGCACTTGCTACACTGCAGAGAATTACAGATCTATTTTTTTCCGGTATCAAGGTAAAAACAGCATTCAAACAATGTGGTTGTATTATTTCCAACTCACTACAAGTGTGGTACTACACTGAGAAGCATATTGGTCACATGGTCACATGTGGTTCTGGTCACATGTTTTGGGAATGTCCTGAGGTGTCCCAGTTCTGGTCACATGTTTTGGGAATGTCCTGAGGTGTCCTAGTTGGGAACTATGGGTTTCCCTGTGAACAAAGATCCACCTTTTATTTTTGTTGAATGATGACTCTCCATTTGTACTGTAACTGGTTCAGAACAGAATCATTTATGTTTAACAGCAGTTAAAAAGGTTGTCCTTAGTGCTTGGATTACCCCTACAATCCTCTCGCCTCAAACATGGTTATCATATTTCCCAGATATTGTTTGTATAGAGCTGTCATTGGCCATGATAAACAAAGCTTGGGGAAATACAGTGGAGGCATGGGAGGTATAATGTAAACCTCTTGACCAAGCAATGGACCTACATGGTAACTAAGTGAGAATAATATAGAATATTTTGTAATGTAAACTCTACTTCCTTTCTGTAAATGTCATATTGTGCAGTCAAATAACTGACTCCTGACAATGTGTAAATAGTTTTATTGTATGTTAGTGTTGTCATGTCGGCTATTATTTGTAACGTGATCCTGCCTTGTGTATTGCATATTGCGAAATTAGTTTGACATTCTTGCCAAGGAGATCTTAGTTGCAAAATGTTAAATCTAAGATGTTTGGTGTAGTATTTTTCAATGTAAAAAAATGTCATGAGAAATTGCATGAAAACAAAGCATTGGGACGCATTCCTGGGTAAGGAGGGAGGATACGGGCGGGTGGATGGGACTGCATACATTTATCTGATTGTTTTTATCTGTATATGATGATAGTCAGAAGGGAGAGGGAGGAGAAGAGGAGAGGAGAAAAAGGAGAGGGAGGAGAAGAGAAAAGAGAGAGGGAGGAGAAGAGGAGAGGAGAAAAGGGAGAGGGAGGAGAAGAGAAAAGGGAGAGGGGGGAGAAGAGAAAAAGAGAGAGGGAGGAGAAGAGGAGAGGAGAAAAGGGAGAGGGAGGAGAAGAGAAAAAGGAGAGGGAGGAGAAGAGGAGAGGGAGAGGGAGGAGAAGAGGAGAGGGAGAGGGAGGAGAAGAGAAAAGGGAGAGGGAGGAGAAGAGGGAGGAGAAGAGGAGAGGAGAAAAGGGAGAGGGAGGAGAAGAGAAAAAGGAGAGGGAGGAGAAGAGGAGAGGGAGAGGGAGGAGAAGAGGAGAGGGAGAGGGAGGAGAAGAGAAAAAGGAGAGGAGGGAGAGAAGAGGAGAAGAGAAGAGAGGAGGGAGAGGGAGGAGAAGAGAGGGAGAGGGAGGAGAAGAGAGAGAGAGCGGGAGGAGGAGAGAGAGGGAGGAGATAGAGAGAGAGAGCGGGTTGAGAGGAGAACAGATGAAAGGAAGGAGTAATGTAGATGGAATGGGAGCGGAGTGAGGGACAGGAGAGGAGCGGAGTGAGTGAGGGAGAGGAGAGGAGCCAGCGAGCTGAGCTGAATGACTGACAGTAATGGGGTCTGACTAGGAGCAGATAGCAGTAGTAGCCAGGACACACTGAGCTGCCATATTGATGTCCACGTCTGCCAGCTAGACTAACAGAGCAGAAAATGATGCTGCCAACCAACACTGCTGCTGCCTCATGTCCAACCTACCTGGGCTGCTTCCTGAATGGCACACCATAGACCATAGGCCTATGTTTAAGACTAGTATGTATAGAACACCATAGACCATAGGCCTATGTTTAAGACTAGTATGTATAGAACACCATAGACCATAGGCCTATGTTTAAGACTAGTATGTATAGAACACCATAGACCATAGGCCTATGTTTAAGACTAGTATGTATAGAACACCATAGACCATAGGCCTATGTTTAAGACTAGTATGTATAGAACACCATAGACCATAGGCCTATGTTTAAGAGTAGTACAGTATAGAACAACATAGACCATAGGCTTATGTTTAAGAGTAGTACAATATAGAACAACATAGACCATAACCGCATGTTTAAGAGTAGTACAGTATAGAACAACATAGACCATAGCCCTATGTTTAAGAGTAGTACTGTATAGAACGCATTAGGGAGAGAGAGATTTTGTTTAACCAATCACAAGCGGGGCATCCTCACTCTCCTTTTCCTATCTTCTCTCACTAGGGGGAATATGTTGCTGTTTAGGGTGAACACAATACATTTTCATAAATGAAAAGACATCTCTAATAGATGTAGTCTTCTAAGGCATAAATTGACATAACACAGTACTTTGGTCTTGGTGGACACCAGAGCTTCTCTCTCCCTAATCAGCTTAATTGACTATATTACAACATGCAGCAGGGACGGGGAGGTTATATAGCATCTGGCTAAAGTTCAAGTCTGAAAGGCGATGGAGAGCGAGATATGGGAGGAGGATATAGTTTAAAATCTAAGAGAGAGATGCGAGGATTTTACAGTTTACTATCTGAGAGAGAGATATGGGAGGATGATCTAGTTTACAGTCTGAGAGAGAGATATGGAAGGATTTTAGAGTTTACATTCTGAGAGAGAGATATGGGAGGAGTTTACAGTCCACAGTTTTAGAGAGAGATATGGGAGGAGGTTATACTTTACAGTCTGAGAGAGCAATATGGGAGGAGGTTATACTTTACAGTCTGAGAGAGAGATATGGGAGGAGGTTATACTTTACAGTCTGAGAGAGAGATATGGGAGGAGGTTATACTTTACAGTCTGAGAGAGAGATATGGGAGGAGTTTATACTTTACAGTCTGAGAGAGCGATATGGGAGGAGGTTATACTTTACAGTCAGAGAGAGAGATATGGGAGGAGGTTATACTTTACAGTCTGAGAGAGCGATATGGGAGGAGGTTATACTTTACAGTCAGAGAGAGAGATATGGGAGGAGGTTATACTTTACAGTCTGAGAGAGCGATATGGGAGGAGGTTATACTTTACAGTCAGAGAGAGAGATATGGGAGGAGGTTATACTTTACAGTCTGAGAGAGCGATATGGGAGGATAATTTATTTTACAGTCAAAAATAGAGATATGGGAGGAGGTTATACTTTACAGTCTGAGAGAGAGATATGGGAAGAGGTTTTTGTTTACTCTCAGAGGTTAAAGTTTACAGTCAGAGATATGCGAGAATTTTATTGTTTACAGTCTGACAGAGAGAAATGGGAGGAGGTTGTATATAACGCTCTGAGAGAGAGATATGAGAGTAGTAAAGTTTACAGTCAGATGTGCGGGAATGTTATAGTTCACAGTCTGAAAGAGAGAAATGGGAGGAGGTTATATATAACGCTCTGAGAGAGAGATATGAGAGTAGTAAAGATTACAGTCAGAGATATGCGAGAATGTTATTGTTTACAGTCTGACAGAGAGATATTGGAGGAGGTAATAGGTTAAAGTGAGAGATAGAGATATGGGAGGACTTTATAGTTCACAGTCAGAGAGATAGACATGGAAGGAGTTTACAGTTCACAGTCAGAGAGAGAGACATGGGAGGAGGGTATTGTTTACAGTCAGAGAGATCAGATGACTATAGTTTACAGTTAGAGAGATAGACATGGGAGGAGTTTACAGTTCACAGTCAGAGAGAGAGACATGGGAGGAGGGTATTGTTTACAGTCAGAGAAATCAGAGGACTTTATAGTTTACAGTTAGAGAGATAGACATGGGAGGAGTTTACAGTTCACAGTCAGAGAGCTAGACATGGGAGGAGTTTACAGTTCACAGTCAGAGAGAGAGACATGGGAGGAGTTTACAGTTGACAGTCTGAGAGATAAGGGATTAGGTTATAGTTTACAGTCAGAGAGAGATTTAGGAGGAGGTTATTGTTTACAGTCTGAGAGAGATATGTGAGGAGATTATTGTTTACAGTCTGAGAGAGATATGTGAGGAGATTATTGTTTACAGTTAGAGAGAGATATGTGAGGAGATTATTGTTTACAGTTTGAGAGAGATATGTGAGGAGATTATTGTTTACAGTCTGAGAGAGATATGTGAGGAGATTATTGTTTACAGTCTGAGAGAGATATGTGAGGAGATTATTGTTTACAGTTAGAGAGAGATATGTGAGGAGGTTATTGTTTACAGTCTGAGAGAGATATGTGAGGAGATTATTGTTTACAGTCTGAGAGAGATATGTGAGGAGATTATTGTTTACAGTCTGAGAGAGATATGTGAGGAGATTATTGTTTACAGTTAGAGAGAGATATGTGAGGAGATTATTGTTTACAGTTTGAGAGAGATATGTGAGGAGATTATTGTTTACAGTCTGAGAGAGATATGTGAGGAGATTATTGTTTACAGTTAGAGAGAGATATGTGAGGAGGTTATTGTTTACAGTCTGAGAGAGATATGTGAGGAGATTATTGTTTACAGTTTGAGAGAGATATGTGAGGAGATTATTGTTTACAGTCTGAGAGAGATATGTGAGGAGATTATTGTTTACAGTCTGAGAGAGATATGTGAGGAGATTATTGTTTACAGTCTGAGAGAGATATGTGAGGAGATTATTGTTTACAGTCTGAGAGAGATATGTGAGGAGATTATTGTTTACAGTTAGAGAGAGATATGTGAGGAGGTTATTGTTTACAGTCTGAGAGAGATATGTGAGGAGATTATTGTTTACAGTCTGAGAGAGATATGTGAGGAGATTATTGTTTACAGTCTGAGAGAGATATGTGAGGAGATTATTGTTTACAGTTTGAGAGAGATATGTGAGGAGATTATTGTTTACAGTTAGAGAGAGATATGTGAGGAGGTTATTGTTTACAGTCTGAGAGAGATATGTGAGGAGATTATTGTTTACAGTCTTAGAGAGATATGTGAGGAGATTATTGTTTACAGTCTGAGAGAGATATGTGAGGAGATTATTGTTTACAGTTTGAGAGAGATATGTGAGGAGATTATTGTTTACAGTCTGAGAGAGATATGTGAGGAGATTATTGTTTACAGTTTGAGAGAGATATGTGAGGAGATTATTGTTTACAGTTTGAGAGAGATATGTGAGGAGATTATTGTTTACAGTTAGAGAGAGATATGTGAGGAGATTATTGTTTACAGTTTGAGAGAGATATGTGAGGAGATTATTGTTTACAGTCCGAGAGAGATATGTGAGGAGATTATTGTTTACAGTCCGAGAGAGATATGTGAGGAGATTATTGTTTACAGTCTTAGAGAGATATGTGAGGAGATTATTGTTTACAGTTTGAGAGAGATATGTGAGGAGATTATTGTTTACAGTCCGAGAGAGATATGTGAGGAGATTATTGTTTACAGTTTGAGAGAGATATGTGAGGAGATTATTGTTTACAGTTAGAGAGAGATATGTGAGGAGATTGTTGTTTACAGTCTGAGAGAGATATGTGAGGAGATTATTGTTTACAGTTTGAGAGAGATATGTGAGGAGATTATTGTTTACAGTCTGAGAGAGATATGTGAGGAGATTATTGTTTACAGTTAGAGAGAGATATGTGAGGAGATTGTTGTTTACAGTCTGAGAGAGATATGTGAGGAGATTATTGTTTACAGTTTGAGAGAGATATGTGAGGAGATTATTGTTTACAGTCTGAGAGAGATATGTGAGGAGATTATTGTTTACAGTTAGAGAGAGATATGTGAGGAGATTGTTGTTTACAGTCTGAGAGAGATATGTGAGGAGATTATTGTTTACAGTTTGAGAGAGATATGTGAGGAGATTATTGTTTACAGTCTGAGAGAGATATGTGAGGAGATTGTTGTTTACAGTCTGAGAGAGATATGTGAGGAGATTATTGTTTACAGTTTGAGAGAGATTTGGGAGAAGGTATCAAATCAAATCAAATTTTGAAGGAGGTTATAGTTCACAATCAGAGAGAGATACTGACAAATGTATTTTTATTTTGTATTGCCTATTTCACTTGCTTTGGCAATGTAAACCTATGTTTACCAATAAAGCCCTTGAATTGAGTTGACATTATGGAGAGATTAAGAGAAAGAGTTGAGAGAGCTGTGAAAGTAGTGATGTGTATGAAAGCCTTGTCTGAGTCCAAACGTCTATATCACCTTTTGCGTGAGGACACCCCCTGGTCAGGACACTAGTATATCTCCTGTTTCTGTAGAGAGACAGCTTGATGTACAGGACACCCCCTGGACAGGACACTAGTCTATATCCTGCTTCTGTAGAGAGACAGCTTGCTGTACCAGTACACCCCCTGGACAGGACACTAGTCTATCTCCTGTTTCTGTAGTGAGACAGCTTGATGTACCAGGACACCCCCTGGACAGAACACTAGTCTATCACTTGTTTCTGTAGTGAGACAGCTCTATGTACCAGGACACCCCTGGACAGGACACTAGTATATCTCCTGTTTCTGTAGAGAGACAGCTTCATGTACCAGGACACACCCTGGTCAGGACACTAATAATACGGCTGTTTCACTAAATATTTTGCCTTTGTATAATTTAACTCAGAGACAGCCAACCAAACGTATGTCATTTAGGAAGAGTGAAGAAACATTAATGTGTTGGTCACGTAAAATGATGCCATCGCTAATTTGATTTATTTCATCACAGAAACACCGCATTGGTGTGACATTACACCATCACACCAATGCACTTCTCTTCTTCCTTAAGAAAACAATCCCGCTAAGTAAACACGTTGAAATCCTCCAGTATGAAATGTGCTCTTCAGACATGTCATCTCTCCTCTCATCCTCTCCTCCATCTCTACTCTTCTCCACCTCTCCTCTCCTCTCCTCCATCTTTCCTCTCCTCCTCTCCTCCATCTTTCCTCTCCATCTTTCCTCATTTCCTCCTCCTCCATCTCCTCCTCCATTTCTCCATCAACCAAAGGAATTTATATTAACAGAGAGAGACATGACAGCTGTTTGTCTGGTAAATATTTATGCAGTGTGTGTGTGTGTATGTGCCTGGCAACCCACTCTGTGTGGAGGTGTGAAGTGGTATCCTGGGCCCTACGAGGCAGAGAGGCAGGCAGCAGGGTAACTTGGACAGCTCTATCTGGCTCTGTCTCAATGTCAGACAGACAGACAGACAAGTGATGATCCTTATGAAAGCCTCCTTGTTTGTAAGGTAGAATGCTTTGATATAAATTCACTCAGCTCTCTCTCTCTCTCTCTCTTTTTTCTCTCTCTGTCTAAGTATCCGTCTCTCTCTCACTCTCACTCTCACTCTCTCTCTCTCTCTCTCTCTCTCTCTCTCTCTCTCTCTCTCTCTCTCTCTCTCTCTCTCTCTCTCTCTCTCTCTCTCTCTCTCTCTCTCTCTCTCTCTCTTTTTTCTCTGTCTATGTATCTCCCTCTGTCTCCTCTCTCTCTCGCTCTCTCTCTCTCACTCTCTCTCTCTCTTTTTTCTCTCTCTGTCTATGTATCTCCCTCCGTCTCTCTCTCTCACTCTCTCTCTCTCTTTTTTCTCTCTCTGTCTATGTATCTCCCTCCGTCTCTCTCTCTCTCTCTCTCTCTCTCTCTCTCTCTCTCTCTCTCTCTCACACTCTCTCTCTCTCTCTCTCTTTTCTCTCTCTGTCTATGTATCTCCCTCCGTCTCCTTCTTTCTCTCCTTCTCTCTCTATGTATGTCCCCCTCCCTCTCTATTTATCTCGCTCCCTCTCTCTCTCTCTCTGCATCTCCCTCCCTCTCCCACTCTTTCTTTCTATCCTACTCTTTCTCTCTCTACCCCTCTCTCGCTCTCTCTCTCTTTTTCCCTCTCCCTCTCAATGTCATTAGGTGATTAAACATAGCATTTATTGACAGATATGTGGACGTGGAGTAGTTTTAATTGATATGTCCCACAGCCTCATCACTTTGCCCCATAAGGACCATACAATATAATTTATGTCTTTACCAACTTATTGACTGCCCCCTGAAATTGGGAGGTTGAGGGATTAATTGGTTGAGTTACACCAAAGACTCTTAAAATGATTTGACCTTGTATTTCTCAGAGATTGGGGGAAAATATTTCTTACTTTGTGATAGTCGAAGTGCCACAGCCTCAAGCTAGTAGATCCCAGTTTCTACTGGCTGCATGAAGTTCTCTAGCCAAGCAGACAAAATGTCATTTTAAAATCCAAAATGTTAATTGCCTGCTTTGCTAGTTTGTCACATTTAGCTCGGTCTGAAAAGTACTTTCCACGGGCATAATGTCCATCCCTTTGGACATGCCACAGCCTGAGACCTTTCTATCAACTCAGATGGTCACTGAATAGTCTTGTGTTGTGCAACACTGAGTTGTTTACTGTAAACTGGGAAATAAACCAACCCGCTGCTCTATATAATCTTTACGACTCTGTTTCCAGACATTTCCATCCTCGTATAGCTCCTCCCACCAGCCTCACCATGGCAGAGTGTCTACATTACCAGTCAAATGTCTGGACACACCTACTCATTCCAGGGTTTTTCTACATTTTTTACTATATTCTACGTTATAGGATAACAGTGAAGACATCAAAACTATGAAATAACACATACGGAATCATTTAACAACAAAAAAAGTGTTCAACAAATCAATCAGTTGTGTAGGGGTGGTATACAGAAGATAGCCCTATTTGGTACAATACTAAGTCCATATTATGGCAAGACCAGCTCAAATCAGCAAAGTGCAGTCGCAAAAACCATCAAGCGCTATGATAAAACTGACTCTCACGAGGACCGCCACAGGAAAGGAAGACCCAGAGTTATCTCTGCTGCAGAGGTTAAGTTTATTAGAGTTAACTGACTCACGAGGACCATCACAGGAAAGGAAGACCCAGAGTTATCTCTGCTGCAGAGGTTTTAACTGACTCATGAGGACCATCACAGGAAAGGAAGACCCAGAGTTATCTCTGCTGCAGAGGTTAAGTTTATTAGAGTTCACTGACTCACGAGGACCGCCACAGGAAAGGAAGACCCAGAGTTATCTCTGCTGCAGAGGTTAAGTTTATTTCAGTTAGCAGCCTCAGAAATTGCATTAATAACGACTTATGGAGGTGGTCCCTGCACAGGGACAGCTCAGCGGAAATTTCAGAGCGTCACCTATAGTACTCGAGTATAGTACTCAATAAATCTCAAACTTTCATAAAAATACACATGCAAGGTACTGAATTAAAGCTACACTCGTTGTGAATCTAGCATCAACTGTTCAGAGAAGACTGCGTGAATCAGGCCTTCATGGTCAAATTGCTGCAAAGAACCAAAAATAAGAGACGTGATTGGGGCAAGAACCATGAGTAATGTACATTAAACCGGTTGGAAATCGGTCCTTTGGTCTGATGAGTCCAAATTGGAGATTTTTGGTTCCAACCGCTGTGCCTTTGTGAGATGCAGAGTAGGTGAATGGATGATCTCTGCATGTGTGGTTCCCACCGTGAAGCATGGAGGAGGAGGTTTGATGTTGTGGGGTGCTTTGCTGGTGACACTGTCAGTGATTTATTTATAGTTCAAGGCACAGTTAACCAGCATGGCTACAAGAGCATTCTGCAGTGATACGCCATCCCATCTGGTTTGCTCAGTGGGGCTATCATTTGTTTTTCAACAGAACAATGACCTAACTCCCCTCCAGGCTGTGTAAGGGCTATTTGACCAAGGAGAGTGATGGAGTGCTGCATCAGATTACATAGCCTCCATAATCACCCGACCTCAACCCAATTGAGATGGTTTTGGATGAGTTGGACAGCAGAATGAAGGAAAAGCAACCAACAAGTGACTGTTGGAAAAGCATTCCTCATAAAGCTGGTTGATAAAATGCCAAGGGTGTGCAAAGCTGTCATCAAGGCAAATGGTGGCAACTTTGAAGAATTTCAAATATATTTTGATTTGTGTGACACTTCTTTGGTTACTACATGATTCCTTATGTGTTATTTCATAGATTTGATGTCTTCACTATTATTCTACAATGTAGAAAATAGTAAAAATAAAGAAAAACCCTACTAATACTGCGACTCCATTACCCGCAGAATTAGACTTAAAACGAATCATCCAGCGATCATACACTGTTTACCGGGGGGCAGGGCTACCGACGTTAAGGCTAATCTGAAGATGGTGCTGGCTAAAGCTAAAACTGGCGAGTGTAGAGAGTATAGAGATATTGTTATCCACGTTGGCACCAACGATGTTAGGATGAAACAGTCAGAGATCACCAAGCGCAACATAGCTTCTGCGTGTAAATCAGCTAGAAAGATGTGTCGGCATCGAGTAATTGTCTCTGGCCCCTGGTTGAAAACTGTTTTCTGCCCCTCCCAAAAGATAGAATTTGTAGATAATTGGCCCTCTTTCTGGGACTCACCCACAAACAGGACCAAGCCTGACCTGCTGAGGAGTGACGGACTCCATCCTAGCTGGAGGGGTGCTCTCATTTTATCTACCAACATAGACAGGGCTCTAACTCCTCTAGCTCCACAATGAAATAGGGTGCAGGCCAGGCAGCAGGCTGTTAGCCAGCCTGCCAGCATAGCGGAGTCTGCCACTAGCACAGTCAGTGTAGTCAGCTCAGCTATCACCATTGAGACCGTGTCTGTGCCTCGACCTAGGTTGGGCAAAACTAAACATGGCGGTGTTCGTCTTAGCAATCTCACTATGATAAAGACCACCTCCATTCCTGTCATTATTGAAAGAGATCATGATACCTCACATCTCAAAATAGGGCTACTTAATGTTAGATCCCTTACTTCAAAGGCAATTATAGTCAATGAACTAATCACTGATGTGATTGGCCTGACTGAAACATGGCTTAAGCCTGATGAATTTACTGTGTTAAATGAGGCCTCACCTCCTGGCTACACTAGTGACCATATCCCCCGTGCATCCCGCAAAGGCGGAGGTGTTGCTAACATTTACGATAGCAAATTTAAATTTACAAAAAAAAAATGACGTTTTCGTCTTTTGAGCTTCTAGTCATGAAATCTATGCAGCCTACTCAATCACTTTATATAGCTACTGTTTACAGGCCTCCTGGGCCATATAAAGCGTTCCTCACTGAGTTCCCTGAATTCCTATCGGACCTTGTAGTCATAGCAGATAATATTCTAATCTTTGGTGACTAATAATCACGTGGAAAAGTCCACAGACGCACTCCAAAAGGCTTTCGGAGCCATCATCGACTCAGTGGGTTTTGTCCAACATGTCTCTGGACCCACTCACTGTCACAGTCATACGCTGGACCTAGTTTTGTCCCATGGAATAACTGTTGTGGATCTTAATGTTTTTCCTCATAATCCTGGACTATCTGACCACCATTTTATTACGTTTGCAATTGCAACAAATAATCTGCTCAGACCCCAACCAAGGAACATCAAAAGTCGTGCTATAAATTCACAGACAACACAAAGATTCCTTGATGTCCTTCCAGATTCCCTCTGTCTACCCAAGGACGCCAGAGGACAAAAATCAGTTAACCAGCTAACTGAGGAACTCAATTTAACCTTGCGCAATACCCTAGATGCAGTTGCACCCCTAAAAACTAAAAACACTTCTCATAAGAAACTAGCTCCCTGGTACACAGAAAATACCCGAGCTCTGAAGCAAGCTTCCAGAAAATTGGAACGGAAATGGCGCCACACCAAACTGGAAGTCTTCCGACTAGCTGTGCAGTACCGAAGAGCCCTTACTGCTGCTCGATCATCCTATTTTTCTAACTTAATTGAGGAAAATAAGAATAATCCGAAATGTATTTTTGATATTGTCGCAAAGCTAACTAAAAAGCAGGATTCCCCAAGAGAGGATGACTTTCACTTTAGCAGTGATAAATTCATGAACTTGTTTAAGGAAAAGATTATGATTATTAGAAAGCAAATTACGGACTCCTCTTTAAATCTGCGTATTCCTTCAAAGCTCAGTTGTCCTGAGTCTGCACAACTCTGCCAGGACCTAGGATCAAGAGAGACGCTCAAGTGTTTTAGTACTATATCTCTTGACACAATGATGAAAATAATCATGGCCTCTAAACCTTCAAGCTGCATACTGGACCCTATTCCAACTAAACTACTGAAAGAGCTGCTTCCTGTGCTTGGCCCTCCTATGTTGAACATAATAAACGGCTCTCTATCCACCGGATGTGTACCAAACTCACTAAAAGTGGCAGTAATAAAGCCTCTCTTGAAAAAGCCAAACCTTGACCCAGAAAATATAAAAAACTATCGGCCTATATCGAATCTTCCATTCCTCTCAAAAATGTTAGAAAAGGCTGTTGCGCAGCAACTCACTGCCTTCCTGAAGACAAACAATGTATACGAAATGCTTCAGTCTGGTTTTAGACCCCATCATAGCACTGAGACGGCACTTGTGAAGGTGGTAAATTACATTTTAATGGCATCGGACCGAGGCTCTGCATCTGTCCTCGTGCTCCTAGACCTTAGTGCTGCTTTTGATACCATCGATCACCACATTCTTTTGGAGAGATTGGAAACCCAAATTGGTCTACACCACATATGTCAGAGTCAAGGCCCGCGGGCCACATCCGGCCCGCAAGAAGGTTTTTTACGGCCCCTGGGATGATCTTGATTTATTATTAGAACCGGCCCGCAGCAAGCCGGCAGCCCGCAGATCTTTTACACGCACCAATACTACATTTCCCACAATGCAAAGGTGACGCACCGAGCAGTAGGCTGCTTCATTTCAATATTTATTGGCACAGCAGTCGTCAGCATCACAGTAAAATTAACTTTCAGATACCCATCAAAAATGGCAAAACGGAAGGTGGATACTGAGAACCGGGGGTTTCAAACAAGGTGGGAGTCGGAGTATATGTTCACGAAGGTAGCTGGAAAACCTGTGTGTCTTCTGTGTGGAGAAAGTGTGGCGGTACTGAAAGAGTATAATCTGAGACGACATTATGAAACGAAACACGCGGACAAAAACAAGAATATGGACATGGAACAAAGGCTACAAAAGGCAGAGGAATTAAAACGAGGCCTCAAATCTCGACAGGCTCTGTTCAAAAAAGCCAAATCACAAGGCCAGGCTGCTGTCAAGGCCAGTTTTATTTTGGCAGAAGAGATCGCTAAATCAGCCCGGCCATTTACGGAGGGGGATTTCATCAAAAACTGCATGATTAAAGTTTGTGACGAAGTTTGCCCAGAAAAAAGGCAACTCTTTTTAAATGTGAGTCTGAGCAGAAACACCATTGCCGAGAGAGTAGACCAGTTGTCCATCAATCTAAAAGAGCAGCTTGTGAAAAAGGGAAAAGATTTTATTGCATATTCCTTGGCTGTGGATGAGAGCACCGACATTTCTGACATTGCCCAGTTGTCAATTTTCATCCGCGGAGTGGACTCCAACCTAAGCGTGACAGAGGAGTTTTTGGCTTTACGTCCTATGCATGGCACAACTACGGGGCATGATTTGTATGAAGAGGTGTCAAGATGTGTAAATGAGATGGAGCTGCCTTGGGAAAAACTCGTGGGTTTGACAACCGACGGAGCACCTGCGATGTGTGGACACAGGAGCGGACTGGTGGCGAAGATACGGGAAAAGATGCAAGAGGAAAACGCGACAGGTGAGCTGACAGCTTATCATTGTATCATACACCAGGAAGCGTTGTGCGGTAAAGCCTTGAAAATGGAGCATGTAATGAGCATCATCACGCGCACAGTTAACTTTATCAGAGCCAAAGGTTTGAATCACCGCCAGTTCAAGGCATTTCTGACGGAGTTAGAAACGGAGCATGGTGATTTGCCTTATCACACAGAGGTGCGATGGCTAAGCCAGGGAAAGGTGCTTCAAAGATGTTTCGAGCTTCGTGAGGAGATTTGTCTGTTCTTGGACAGCAAAGGGAAAGACACAACACAACTTCGAGACGAAATGTTTCTGTGTGAAATGGCTTTTCTGTGTGACATTACGAGTCATCTGAATGCAATAAACTTGCAGCTGCAGGGTCGGGATCGTGTCATCTCTGATATGTACAGTACAGTGAAGGCATTTAAAACCAAACTGACTCTGTGGGAGACGCAGATGCGGAAAGAAAATTTGAGCCACTTTCCCAGCTGCCAGACCATGAAAGAGAAGCTCTCTACCAGTGCGTTCCCGAGCACACAGTTGGCTGATAAAATAGGTATGCTTGCCGCTGACTTTCAACGCCGATTTGCTGACTTTGAAGCACAAAAAAGCAGGTTGGAACTGCTCGGTAACCCATTTGCTGTTGACGTGGAAAGCTCACCACCAAACCTCCAAATGGAGTTGATTGACCTCCAATGCAATGATGCACTGAGGGCAAAATATGCGGCAGTGGGTGCTGCGGAGTTCGCCCGTTTCCTCCCCGGCACAATGCCCCAGCTGCGCATCCAGGCTGCTCAAACGTTGTCTATGTTTGGCAGCACATACCTGTGTGAACAACTGTTTTCTTTGATGAACCTGAACAAAACATCACACAGAAGTCGACTTACTGCTGAACACCTCCACTCAATTCTGAGGATTTCTTCAGCTCAGAGCCTTACCCCGAACATTGATGAACTTGTGGAAAAGATGGGACACCACCAAGTATCACCCTCAACCTCAAACAAGTGAACATTACTGTGCAATCACATATTTAGAGTTTTTACTCAGTTCAAGTTTAAAAGTTAAAATTTAATATTTGTTTTCACTGCATGTTACTTCTCCTTAAACAAAGTGTTGTTTTTGATTAATAGATTTTTGCACTTTATTTTTTTGTATTTCAATCCAATTATATTTTAAAAATATTTCAGTTGAGTGGATGATAGAAAATTGCTATTATTGTTTTTTCTTTGAAGTAAATTTAGCCCACTTTTGCTAAAATAGAAAATATAGTCTACTGATGGTGCCTTGAATACCGGTTTCTTTCATTTAATGTTCATGTTATGGGGATATTTATATAAAGGAAATTTGTCTTTTGTGTCTGTTGAAAATTAAAGATTACTGACAGAGCCATAAGAAAATATTGCTTTATTTATCTGATCATATTGTAATATATTTGTTAGGTTTTCAGTAGGTTCAATTAGGTTCACTAGACTATATGCGTCATTTAAAAAATGTTCAATGAACATTCGAACAGTCCGGCCCTCGTCTTGTAGCTGATTTTTTTATTTGGCCCTCCGTCCATTTGACTTTGACACCCCTGGTCTACACGGACAAGTTCTGGCCTGGTTTAGATCTTATCTGTCGGAAAGATATCAGTTTGTCTCTGTGAATGGTTTGTCCTCTGACAAATCAACTGTAAATTTCGGTGTTCCTCAAGGTTCCGTTTTAGGACCACTATTGTTTTCACTATATATTTTACCTCTTGTGGATGTTATTCGAAAACATAATGTTAACTTTCACTGCTATGCAGATGACACACAGCTGTACATTTCAATGAAACATGGTGAAGCCCCAAAATTGCCCTTGCTAGAAGCATGTGTTTCAGACATAAGGAAGTGGATGGCTGCAAACGTTCTACTTTTAAACTCGGACAAAACAGAGATGCTTGTTCTAGGTCCCAAGAAACAAAGATATCTTCTGTTGAATCTGACAATTAATCTTAATGGTTGTACAGTCGTCTCACATAAAACTGTGAAGGACCTCGGCGTTACTCTGGACCCTGATCTCTCTTTTGAAGAACATATCAAGACCATTTCAAGGACAGCTTTTTTCCATCTACGTAACATTGCAAAAATCAGAAACTTTCTGTCCAAAAATGATGCAAATTAATCCATGCTTTTGTCACTTCTAGGTTAGACGACTGCAATGCTCTACTTTCCGGCTACCCGGATAAAGCACTAAATAAACTTCAGTTAGTGCTAAATACGGCTGCTAGAATCCTGACTAGAACCAAAAAATGTGATCATATTACTCCAGTGCTAGCCTCTCTACACTGGCTTCCTGTCAAAGCAAGGGCTGATTTCAAGGTTTTACTGCTAACCTACAAAGCATTACATGGGCTTGCTCCTACCTATCTCTCTGATTTGGTCCTGCCGTACATACCTACACGTACGCTACGGTCACAAGACGCAGGCCTCCTAATTGTCCCTAGAATTTCTAAACAAACAGCTGGAGACAGGGCTTTCTCCTATAGAGCTCCATTTTTATGGAACGGTCTGCCTACCCATGTCAGAGACGCAAACTCGGTCTCAACCTTTAAGTCTTTACTGAAGACTCATCTCTTCAGTGGGTCATATGATTGAGTGTAGTCTGGCCCAGGAGTGGGAAGGTGAACGGAAAGGCTCTGGAGCAATGAACCGCCCTTGCTGTCTCTGCCTGGCCGGTTCCCCTCTTTCCACTGGGATTCTCTGCCTCTAACCCTATTACAGGGGCTGAGTCACTGGCTTACTGGGGCTCTGTCATGCCGTCCCTGGAGGGGGTGCGTCACCTGAGTGGGTTGATTCACTGATGTGGTCATCCTGTCTGGGTTGGCGTCCCCCCCCTTTGTGTTGTGCCGTGGCGGAGGTCTTTGTGGGCTATACTCAGCCTAGTCTCAGGATGGTAAGTTGGTGGTTGAAGATATCCCTCTAGTGGTGTGGGGGCTGTGCTTTGGCAAAGTGGGTGGGGTTATATCCTTCCTGTTTGGCCCTGTCCGGGGGTGTCCTCAGATGGGGCCACAGTGTCTCCTGACCCCTCCTGTCTCAGCCTCCAGTATTTATGCTGCAGTAGTTTGTGTCGTTGGGCTAGGGTCAGTTTGTTATATCTGGAGTACTTCTCCTGTCCTATTCGGTGTCCTGTGTGAATCTAAGTGTGCGTTCTCTAATTCTCTCCTTCTCTCTTTCTTTCTCTCTCTCGGAGGACCTGAGCCCTAGGACCATGCCCCAGGACTACCTGACATGATGACTCCTTGCTGTCCCCAGTCCACCTGGCCGTGCTGCTGCTCCAGTTTCAACTGACATGAGCCCTAGGACCATGCCCCAGGACTACCTGACATGATGACTCCTTGCTGTCCCCAGTCCACCTGACCGTGCTGCTGCTCCAGTTTCAACTGTTCTGCCTTATTATTATTCGACCATGCTGGTCATTTATGAACATTTGAACATCTTGGCCATGTTCTGTTATAATCTCCACTTGGCACAGCCAGAAGAGGACTGGCCACCCCACATAGCCTGGTTCCTCTCTAGGTTTCTTCCTAGGTTTTGGCCTTTCTAGGGAGTTTTTCCTAGCCACCGTGCTTCTACACCTGCATTGCTTGCTGTTTGGGGTTTTAGGCTGGGTTTCTGTACAGCACTTTGAGATATCAGCTGATGTACGAAGGGCTATATAAATACATTTGATTTGATTTGAATGAGTAAGTGTGTCCAAACTTTTCACTGGTACTGCATGTGAATGTCTGGCTCTCTCTCTGTGTGTGTGTGTGTGTGTGTGTGTGTGTGTGTGTGTGTGTGTGTGTGTGTGTGTGTGTGTGTGTGTGTGTGTGTGTGTGTGTGTGTGTGTGTGTGTGTGTGTGGGTGGGTGGGTGGGTAACAGAGTTATGGAGGTGAGGTGACTTATTTACAAACACATGCTATCCCATAATTATGACTGTGGTAGCCAAGGCTAGCTGGTCTCTCTCTGAGCTGGAGGATCCAAGCTGCTCTGTGGTCTGTAGACACACACGGAGGTACACACCCACACACACGCACGGGTGCGCGCACGTACACACACGCACGTACACACACACACGCACGTACACACACACGCAAGTACACACAAACACACACACACATATAATAAAAAACGGAAAAAGTGCTGCCTTGAAGGTAACAGGCGAAGATCAGAAAAAGTTGTGATTAACTACTGTCTGGAGGACGATTGCGCCATGCTGACACTGACTGAAAATTAATCAGACAATGAGGAAATCCCTGATTTAGGATAAAATACTGTCATTGAACCAGACATTGTAGTCTTCTGATGACTGTGATGGGGAAGACATGGCAAGAAACTCAGAAGAAGTTGTCATAGTTTTGAGTTTTTGAAGTGGAATACCCGATGGAAGCAGAGAGATGAAGAAGAGAAAAGAGAACACAGAAGGCTGTTGTATAAAACATATGTTTCTGGATTACAGAAGCGTTCAATCATGTATATGGTTTAGAGTCTAGCTACAGTTGAAGTCTGATGTTTACATATTCCTTAGCCAAATACATTTAAACTCAGTGTTTCACAATTCCTGAAATTTTATCCTAGTAAAAATTCCCTGGATTTGGTCAGTTAGGATCACCACTTAATTTTAAGAATGTGTAATGTCAGAATAATAGTAGAGAGAATGATTTATTTCAGCTTTTATTTCTTTCATCACATTCCCAGTGGGTCAGAAGTTTACATACACTCAATTAGTATTTGGTAGCATTGCCTTTACATTTTTTTACTTGGGTCCAACGTTTCAGGTAGCTTTCCACAAGCTTCCTACAATAAGTTGTGGAAAGCCATTTTGCCTCAACTTTGGAAGTGTGCTTGGGGTCATTGTCCATTTGGAAGACCCATTTGCGACCAAGCTTTAACTTTCTGACTGATGTCTTGATTTTGCTTCAATATATACACATAATTTTCCATTCTTATGATGCCATCTATTTTGTGATGCTGCCACCACTGTGCTGCACAGTTGGGATGATGTTCTCCAAAAATTACGATCTTTGTCCTCATGTGCAGTTGCAAACCGTAGTCTGGCTTTTTTTATGGCGGTTTTGGAGCAGTGGCTTCTTCCTTGCTGAGCGGCCTTTCAGGTTATGTCGAATTAGGACTCGTTTTACTGTGGATATAGATACTTGTGTACCTGTTTCCTACAGCATCTTCACTAGGTTCTTTGCTGTTGTTCTGGGATTGATTTGCGCTTTTCGCACCAAAGTACGTTAATCTCTAGGAGAAAGAATACTTCTCCTTCCTGAGTGGTATGATGGCTGAGTGGTATCTTGGTGTTTATACTTGCGTGCAATTGTATGCAAAGATGAACGTGGTACCTTCAGGCATTTGGAAATTGCTCCCAAGGATGAACCAGACTTGTGGAGGTCTTCAGAAAGTTGTCAGAAAGTTGTTTTCATTGCAAGTTAACTTCTTGACACACCCATCTCGTTAGCGGGATCATTTTCGTCAACATCCGCTGAATTGCAGAGCGCAAAATTCAATTTAAATTACTAAAAATATTTCATTGTCATCAAATCACAAGTGCAATATAGCAAAACACAGCTTAGCTAGTTGTTAATCCACCTGGCTTGTCAGATTTCAAAAAAGCTTTTCGGTGAAAGCATACCAGGCGTTTATGTAAGGACATCTCTCTCAGCAGACAAAACATTACAAACAGCTAACAGCAAAGTAGATTGGTCACAAAAGTCAGAAAAGCAATCAAATGAATTGCTTACCTTTGATGATCTTCGGATGTTTGCACCCCGAGACTCCCCGTTACACAATAAATGTTCCTTTTGTTCCATAAAGATGATTTTTATATCCAAAATACCTCCATTTGGTTGGCGCGTTATGTTCAGTAATCCACAGGCTCGAGCGGTCACGACGGGGCAGATGAAAATTCCAAATAGTATCCGTAAAGTTTGTAGAAACATGTCAAACGTTTTTTATAATCAAGCCTCAGGTTGTTTTTACAATATATAATCAATAATATTTCAACCGGACTGTTGCTTCTTCAATAGGAGAGAGAGAAAATGTCTGCTCCACTCTGTTGGCGCATGCAAAATGCTGCTAGCACCCAGCCATCCAATGACGCGATGTGATCTTTCTCGCTCATTTTTCAAAAATGAAGGCCTGAAACTATGTCTAAAGATGGTTCACACCATGTGGAATCCATAGGAAAAGGAATCTGGTTGATATCCCTTTAAATGGAATGAAGGCATGCAATGGAACAGAGAGGTTTCAGGAAAACCCTTTTTCCTCAAGTTTTCGCCTGCAATATCAGTTCTGTTATACTCAGACAATATTGTGACACTTTTGGAAGCTTTCGAGTGTTTTCTATCCTAATCTGACAATTATATGCATATTCTGCATTCTGGACCTGAGAAATAGGCAGTTTCATTTGGGTACGTTTTTCATCCAAACATCAAAATACTGCCCCCTACACTCAACAGGTTAAAGTGTACGGTTAGCTAGCTC
The DNA here is from genome assembly GCF_045791955.1 of Oncorhynchus clarkii lewisi. Lineage (NCBI taxonomy): Eukaryota > Metazoa > Chordata > Actinopteri > Salmoniformes > Salmonidae > Oncorhynchus > Oncorhynchus clarkii. The sequence goes on from NW_027259354.1 coordinate 29,074, forward strand.
GTGAACATTAGCTTGCTGGCTCGCTAGCTAACCTTGCTAAGCTAAGGACCCTGGGACTAAACACCTCCCTCTGCAACTTGATCCTGGACTTCCTGAGGGGCTGCCCCCAGGTGGTAAGGGTAGTCCCCTCCTGTTCTCCCTGTTCTCCCACTACTGCTTGGCCAAGCACGACTCCAACACCATCATTACATTTGCTGACGACACAACAGTGGTCAGGCCTGATCACCAACAAAGATGAGACAGCCTATAGGGAGCAGATCAGATACCTGGCAGTTTGGTGCCAGGAAACAACATCTCCCTCAATGTAAGGAACTGATCGTGGACTACAGGAAAAGTGAAGTGGAACAGGTAGAGAGTTTCAAGTTCCTTGGTGTCCACATCACCAACAAACTATCATGGTCCAAACACACCATTCAGTTCCAAAGAGGGCATGACAACACCTTTTCTGCTCAGGTGACTGAAAAGATTTGGCATGGTCCCCAGATCCTCAAAAAGATCTTTAGTTACACCATCGAGAGCATCCCGACCGGTTGCATCACCGCCTGGTGTGGCAACTTCCGGCATCTGAACAAAAGGGGCTACAGAGGGTAGTGCATCTGGCCCAGTACATCACTGGGGCCAAGCTTCCTGACATCCAGGACCTCTAAACCAGGCGGTGTCAGAGGAAGGACCAAAACGCTCCTTAACAGCTTCTACCCCCAAGTCATAAGACTGCTGAAATTTACATTGACCTTCAAATTTACATTCACCTTCAAATTTACATTGACCTTCAAATTTACATTGACCTTTGTTTTTACACTGCTGCTGTTTATTTTCAATTTTACAAATACCTCGACTAACCTGTACCCCCGCACATTGACTCGGTACCGGTACCCCCTGTATATAGCCTCCACATTGACTCGGTACCCCCTCTATATAGCCTCCACATTGACTCTGTACCGGTACTCCCCTGTATATAGCCTCCACATTGACTCGGTACCGGTACCCCCTGTATATAGCCTCCACATTGACTCGGTACCGGTACCCCCTCTATATAGCCTCCACATTGACTCTGTACCGGTACCCCCCTGTATATAGCCTCCACATTGACTCTGTGCCGGTACCCCCTTTATATAGCCTCCACATTGACTCGGTACCGGTACCCCCTGTATATAGCCTCCACATTAACTCTGTACCGGTACCCCCTGTATATAGCCTCCACATTGACTCTGTACCATGACACCCTGTATATAGCCTCCACATTGACTCTGTACCGGTACCCCCTGTATATAGCCTCCACATTGACTCTGTACCAGTAACCCCCTGTATATAGCCTCCACATTGACTCTGTACCGGTACCCCCTGTATATAGCCTCCACATTGACTCTGTACCGGTACCCCCCTGTATATAGCCTCCACATTGACTCTGTACCGGTACCCCCTGTATATAGCCTCCACATTGACTCTGTACCGTAACACCCTGTATATAGCCTCCACATTGACTCTGTACCGGTACCCCCTGTATATAGCCTCCACATTGACTCTGTACCGGTAACCGCTGTATATAGCCTCCACATTGACTCTGTACCGGTACCCCCTGTATATAGCCTCCACATTGACTCTGTACCGGTACCCCCTGTATATAGCCTCCACATTGACTCTGTACCGTAACACCCTGTATATATCCTCCACATTGACTCTGTACCGGTACCCCCTGTATATAGCCTTCACATTGACTCTGTACCGGTACCCTCTGGATATAGCCTCCACATTGACTCTGTACCGGTACCCCCTGTATATAGCCTCCACATTGACTCTTTACCGGTACCCCCTGTATATAGCCTCCACATTGACTCTGTACCGGTACCCCCTGTATATAGCCTCCACATTGACTCGGTACCGGTACCCCCTGTATATAGCCTCCACATTGACTCGGTACCGGTACCCCCTGTATATAGCCTCCACATTGACTCGGTACCGGTACCCCCTCTATATAGCCTCCACATTGACTCTGTACCGGTACTCCCCTGTATATAGCCTCCACATTGACTCTGTACCATGACACCCTGTATATAGCCTCCACATTGACTCTGTACCGGTACCCGCTGTATATAACCTCCAAATTGACTCTGTACCGGTACCCCCTGTATATAGCCTCCACATTGACTCTGTACCGGTACCCAATGTATATAGCCTCCAAATTGACTCTGTACCGGTACCCCCCTGTATATAGCCTCCACATTGACTCTGTACCGGTACCCCCTGTATATAGCCTCCACATTGACTCTGTACCGGTACCCGCTGTATATAGCCTCCACATTGACTCTGTACCGGTACCCTCTGTATATAGCCTCCACATTGACTCTGTACCGGTACCCTCTGTATATAGCCTCCACATTGACTCTGTACCGGTACCCCCTGTATATATCCTCCACATTGACTCTGTACCGGTACCCCCTGTATATAGCCTCCACATTGACTCTGTACCGTACCCCCCTGTATATAGCCTCCACATTGACTCTGTGCCGGTACCCCCTGTATATAGCCTCCACATTGACTCTGTACCGGTACCCCCTGTATATAGCCTCCACATTGACTCTGTACCGTAACACCCTGTATATATCCTCCACATTGACTCTGTACCGGTACCCCCTGTATATAGCCTTCACATTGACTCTGTACCGGTACCCTCTGTATATAGCCTCCACATTGACTCTGTACCGGTACCCCCTGTATATAGCCTCCACATTGACTCTTTACCGGTACCCCCTGTATATAGCCTCCACATTGACTCTGTACCGGTACCCCCTGTATATAGCCTCCACATTGACTAGGTACCGGTACCCCCTGTATATAGCCTCCACATTGACTCGGTACCGGTACCCCCTGTATATAGCCTCCACATTGACTCGGTACCGGTACCCCCTCTATATAGCCTCCACATTGACTCTGTACCGGTACTCCCCTGTATATAGCCTCCACATTGACTCTGTGCCGGTACCCCCTGTATATAGCCTCCACATTGACTCTGTACCGGTACCCCCTTGTATATAGCCTCCACATTAACTCTGTACCGGTACCCCCTGTATATAGCCTCCACATTGACTCTGTACCATGACACCCTGTATATAGCCTCCACATTGACTCTGTACCGGTACCCGCTGTATATAGCCTCCAAATTGACTCTGTACCGGTACCCCCTGTATATAGCCTCCACATTGACTCTGTACCGGTACCCAATGTATATAGCCTCCAAATTGACTCTGTACCGGTACCCCCCTGTATATAGCCTCCACATTGACTCTGTACCGGTACCCCCTGTATATAGCCTCCACATTGACTCTTTACCGTAACACCCTGTATATAGCCTCCACATTGACTCTGTACCGGTACCCTCTGTATATAGCCTCCACATTGACTCTGTACCGGTACCCTCTGTATATAGCCTCCACATTGACTCTGTACCGGTACCCTCTGTATATAGCCTCCACATTGACTCTGTACCGGTACCCTCTGTATATAGCCTCCACATTGACTCTGTACCGGTACCCCCTGTATATATCCTCCACATTGACTCTGTACCGGTACCCCCTGTATATAGCCTCCACATTGACTCTGTACCGTACCCCCCTGTATATAGCCTCCACATTGACTCTGTACCGGTACCCCCTGTATATAGCCTCCACATTGACTCTGTACCGGTACCCCCTGTATATAGCCTCCACATTGACTCTGTACCGGTACCCCCCTGTATATAGCCTCCACATTGACTCTGCACCGGTACCCCCTGTATATAGCCTCCACATTGACTCTGTACCGTAACACCCTGTATATAGCCTCCACATTGACTCTGTACCGGTACCCCCTGTATATAGCCTCCACATTGACTCTGTACCGGTACCCGCTGTATATATAGCCTCCACATTGACTCTGTACCGGTACCCCCTGTATATAGCCTCCACATTGACTCTGTACCGGTACCCCCTGTATATAGCCTCCACATTGACTCTGTACCGGTACCCTCTGTATATAGCCTCCACATTGACTCTGTACCGGTACCCCCTGTATATATCCTCCACATTGACTCTGTACCGGTACCCCCTGTATATAGCCTCCACATTGACTCTGTACCGTACCCCCCTGTATATAGCCTCCACATTGACTCTGTACCGGTACCCCCTGTATATAGCCTCCACATTGACTCTGTACCGGTACCCCCTGTATATAGCCTCCACATTGACTCTGTACCGGTACCCCCCTGTATATAGCCTCCACATTGACTCTGCACCGGTACCCCCTGTATATAGCCTCCACATTGACTCTGTACCGTAACACCCTGTATATAGCCTCCACATTGACTCTGTACCGGTACCCCCTGTATATAGCCTCCACATTGACTCTGTACCGGTACCCGCTGTATATATAGCCTCCACATTGACTCTGTACCGGTACCCCCTGTATATAGCCTCCACATTGACTCTGTACCGGTACCCGCTGTATATATAGCCTCCACATTGACTCTGTACCGGTACCCCCTGTATATAGCCTCCACATTGACTCTGTACCGGTACCCCCTGTATATAGCCTCCACATTGACTCTGTACCGGTACCCCCTGTATATATCCTCCACATTGACTCTGTACCGGTA